>NC_041394.2:7802530-8102530 GCF_900747795.2 Erpetoichthys calabaricus
GCTTATTCAGTGCTGCAGAAACAACGCACATGTTGATTTTTTTTTCTTTCAGTACATGTGCCTTCCCTGTTTATTTGTATATCTCTGCCTGTCTGTCTCTGTATTACGCAGTGCTCTGTCTGTCTGTGTGTTATGGATCTTGAAAAAAATAAGTTATAAGGACGGTTTGCTGACTTGGAGCACCACTGCCTTACTGTGCCACAGAGACGCAAGTTCGATTCCCAGCATTGAAGAAAATGTTTTTTTTTTCCTCAAACGGACATTGAATTTATAAATTGGTATGCACTGTAAATCGTTAACTTTAAAATGTCAATCGCGGTTATTTCTGTTGATTAATTCATGCATTTTCACTTAGAGTCAGAACAGGAGCTTTTTCAGCTTATTCAGCTTCTGATCTGACTCAAACAGCGCCAGTATAACTTCACACCCAACCTGACGCTGTTCGTTTTCAAATAATATTGCATTACTTCGACGATGTTTTCTGATTGGTACTATTCGCGTCATAAAATGATTTCTTCAAAACGTCACATATATTTGTCTCTTTCTTTTTTTAAAATGTGTGTTGTAGCACTCAGCAACTGGCCACCTGCATGTTCTTGCGCACACTAAATCAGACAGCGCTATATGCAATCATCAGATTCAAATGTTAACAGTTATATAGCACAGAATGGAAATCAGCAGTTCTTAGCATTCCACCTACTGTAACTTGCTTTCTTTTTTCTTCGGTTATAGTCTTGAATAAAAGTGCACTTGTTTTGTTATACTTTTACATCAACATATGTTCCTGTGTTTGAGCTACATGGGCTTGCTCAAAAAATACACGTATTATGCCACGAAAAGTGCATGCAGACACGACAATGCAGTCACAAGTACACTGCAGAGCTTTAATGCGTCTTTATGTGAAAACAGCATCAGATGGGGAGTGTCTGATGATTGCATATAGCGCTGAAGTTACTGCTCTTTACTATGCTTTCCTCTGCATGTCCTGGAGTACAAAAAAAACAGCATACAGCAACACGTGGGGACTGGCAATACTGGGGGAAAAAAACACGCGGTCGTATGTATCGTGATACACTGCAGAACTATAGCGCGTCTTTATGTAAAAACCGCAGAGTCAGGTGTGGGGCGGTAGGGATGGATCCTGAACGTGACTGAGACAATGAAAAGTGAATTTAAAAAAAAAATAAAGCTAACCTTTACAAATATCATAAATTACACCGGCTGTTACAGACTGAAATCAAATGTATCTTTTTATTCTAAAATAGTGAAAATAAGAACACTTCTCAAATGGGAGTTGTGCAGGATCGAACTCATGACCTTGTGATTTCAAGTCAGCGACTGATATTGTTACGCCACGGAAGCAGCAATAGTTAATTCATGTCAATGTCTCACACTAAGGCGGGTTTTTTTGGCGGTGGCTTTTTTTTGTAGCTTTTGTGAAAGTGTTTCTTTGATATTTGGACTTCAGGCTTCATACATTATATAGTTTATGCCTACATTTTGTCAATTGCTACTAGAATATATAACACGTTTCTGTTTTAACAATGTGTTTACACAGATTACTGTAGAAATGCAACACATATGAAATGCGTGTGTTTCAAATAACAATCTATTATTTCTACTCTAAAACTCCACTTCACTCCCAGATAATCAATCAAGGCATGAGCTGAGAAAAGCCTGTTTACGTTCTAAGTCATTGGGGGGATGGAATAGCCGGCTGCTGGCAGCTTGTCTTTATCAGTACATTTAGAGGACAAAAGATGCTGGCGGAGAGGTGAGAAAGGTTTTAAGAAGCGATTTAAGGTGGGCCGGATATACGAGTTTTTTCGTAGGCTCTGGTAATTCTAGTGTTAATTGTTACTTTCTTATCACATAGCATACATTGTTTGCACATACAGTGAGATTTTAATAGGTGGGGCCCATGAGTTATGTTGTGTTACTCACATAATAATGAAGCGATAGAAACAAAATAAATACAGTGCAGACCTTGATAGATGTGTAAATGATCCAATCTCATTCAGTGTTGGAAATGGTCACCTTCTGATCGACACAGAGCTCCATATTGGCAAAGGTATCCGTGAGCATTGTAGGGGTGATGGTAGCAATTTCCTGTTCAATGCTTCACTGAGGCTTCTTCTCGTACACGTTTCCTTTCAGCATTCCTCAAAGGAAGAAATCTGGAGGAAATGAGGTGGCCATAGTCCCTTTGAAACAACCCGATTACCTAAATATGATTCAATTTGTGCCATGCTGCATGCTGACGTGTGACAGGTTGACCCATCTTGCTGGAAACAACCTTTACCAATCTCGCAGTCATCCAGTTCATTCACAGTTGACAGAACAGCGCCATGCTTCACTTGTTCGGATATTTATCCAGGAATACTGTGATCTTTATTTCATTTGAATTACTTCGCTATTAAGACAGTAATACATCATAACTCGGGGACCCAACGCATTACAATCACCCTGTACTTTCACTTTAAATTTTAGTATATTGTCATGGACACCAGGCATGGGCTAGCATTCAGGCCATGATGGTTTCTTACCCAGCCGGGAGGCCAGTTTAACAGAAGGACAGGGGGAGACCAATCACATGGACTATTTGTTCCCCTGATTCAATAGGTGTCAGTCTTCCCGGGTTATGGTGCCTGCATGGATACCTGCAGGGCAGGCTGGGAATTGCAGTCCTGTGAGACATCCCTGTTGTAGTTCATGGGCAGAGCTGGACTAGCCATTAAGTAAAATAAACACATGCTTAGGGCATTAAGTGGAAGGGGGCACCACAGAAATTTTCCATTGCCGGATTTCCCATGGACCACCTGCTGCAAAACTGCAACTGTTGCAGCAGAACCTGGTTCCATAAAAAGGGGCTCCCATATTAAAAGAAACAAAATACATACATATGTATACAATAACGAAAATAATAATAAAACAGAGGCTAATGATATATATTAACCTTGGAAATACAGCAAAAATGGAATCTGCTAACTGCCAAACGGTCCACCGAGACTCATTTTCTACTCTTGATCATGTCAATGGTCCCGTTCAGTGTAGCACAGTGTTGCCAGACATGCAATAATTATTGTACATGTACAATAATTTTATGGCATGTACAATAATATATAGCATATCTTTATAGGGTGCATTTTGTATGATATTTTGAAAAAAAAATAATTTTGCATGATAATTTTATATGGTAACAAATATTTTTATTGCCATGTGTTTTGAATTTACACAGAGATTCACCAAATTATTGTACACACATGTGGTGTTTAGATATATATGGGGGGCACCAAAATCATAGGGCATATAAAACTCTTAATCTGGCCCTATCCATGGGTTGCCAGCAGGGGGAGCTGCAGGAATAGACCATCCCCATTTTAAAGAACGTCCGCCTGACCCAGAAGCACTTACTGGATGTGATGTGGCGGCACTGGAATTACTCCCGGTCCAACATAAAAGAAGTCAAGTTTCCTGTATGGGTGGTCAGAGTTTGGAGGCGTGTGGATAGGACTACATAGGAGGTGTGGAAGGAGACAAGAAGAATAATATTAGTGGAAGAAGATGCTAAGATTGTGTATTGTACTCTTGTGGAAAGGATTTAGAAGTACTGTAAAATAAAAAAAAATATTTTCTGTTTGAATCCAGGACTGTGTCGTGCAGGGGTTTGGGGCCTTGCTAAGCCCCCTACTGATATTATTATATATTTTCAATTTAAAAACTTGGTAGAAAACTGCATCAGTATTCTTTAGTATTGATTATTGAAACACACATAACAAATGAAATTAAAACATTTCTTGTAGAAATATTTTAAATATTTACAATCACATAGTTCAGTGGTTCTGTGCATTTGAAAACAGCAAGTGGGTTCTAGGTTTATTACAAAACAGTCTGCAATAGCAGTCAGCACAGATTCCTGTCTTCTTTTCAGTAACACTTTACACATAATTCTTTTGTTTTGTATTATTGTTTTATTGTCCCACTTTGCACTGCATTGTTTCACTAGGAGTGAATGGGACCTTAAGGGATGTTGTGACACGAGCAGCTTTCCAAAGTCGTTCTGTTGCTTGGCATAAAACCGCTTCAACAGTTAATCATAAAAAGTGAAACACTTTTCAAAACAGCTGGAAACATTTAAGAATAAATGAGGTAAAAACTCATATTCTCTATATAAATAGTTGTAGCACTGTCACATAATGTATTGTCTGGCGTGTCTTTTGTCTCTTTGTTTTTGCCTCTGCCCAAGCACATATATAAAAGTGGAAGGAATGTAACAGGCATGTTGGGCAGACAGCAACAGGGTGGACCTTTATGAGGTACGGTGAGTTGCAATGATTTCTGGGAGGTTGCCATGATAATGGACACTAATCTACTCTTAAAAAGGAGCGTGATAAAAAAGACAATACTGAACACAAGATTTATGGTGGAGGATACAGGCGTCGACTATCCAACACCAGAGATGAGATTGTCTTTTCCAGAATGGAGATGGCCACCTCAAAGATTTTTTCAGCCGACTACAGAGAGAAACAGGACAGTCGAGTGGATCAAAATTGGGTCATATGAAAAATTGTTCTGCAAGAGTGCATTCAGGAGACTTTGCAGCAAAACAAAAATTTTACCTTTTGTGTAATTTGTATACTGTATGTGATGAAGTGGTGGGGTGTGCGGTGACCGATCTGATTGCTGCCATTTATTCTTGTGTTTGTGTCTAATTTATTTAATACATTTATTGTCCACTTTGTCTGTTGTGCTGGATCATTTTCTTTGTATTAATTTAGTTATCTATTTAACCTGCTTAGCATTATATTTTTTCTTAAAAAAACATAAAAAGAGGTGAATGTTTTGACTTGAAAAATGACATTTTTATTAAATCTCATCGCTCTACTGTAAAACATGCAAAACACTAAAATTTCAGAAGTGTAGAAAGTAATAAATATGCGAATAATAATAATGATGAATAATAACAATAACATGGACAGCACACTGTACATATACAAGTGAGGCGAGTGTCACTTTCGGATTCCCAGAATTGCTTTTGGTTTCACGGTTTCGCTTCAAATTCACTGCCTGAAGATGGATTCACTTCATCATCACTGCTGATGAGAGTATTTTCTTACAAGACACCATTATGATGCTAGAAGAAGACTACATCAACAGCATTGCCTGGGTCACACTTGGGCCTGACTATAACGCAAGACATGTCTATACCATTGTCCGAGTAACGCTCTGCACTATCGCTATTTTAACAGTCTGAGTAAACCTCGAGTCATACACCAGACATGTCTATACTGTTGCCCGAGTGACACTCGGGACTAACGTTTTTAGCACTGTTTTTACAGCCTGAGTGACTCTCAAGTCTAACACTAAGAAGGTTAATCTGTCATTACCACAGGAGGGGCTGGCAGTTTAAGGTTGAACTGCTATCCAGATCAAATCCATCACCAAAAGCATGGTGAGTTATAGCGGTATAGTCAGAGGTAGGGTGAAGCGTTATATAGTTTATAAAAATGACGGTGATATATATTGTAACACCCAAAAAACAGGCAGGGAGGAACAACACCATAACACATTTCAGGAGTTTGAATCATTGATGAGCCCTTATTAATTGCCTTCCAACTGCACTCCACTTTTCTAGCCATTGGAGATGCCTGAACCATTTAATTACTCTCTTGGACGCACTGCTCTCCTGTACGCTGCTCGTCTCCCGCTTCAGTGGTGTGGCCAAGAAGCATGACACTCTTTCACCCTTGGTCCACTCTACTCTGAGCTGTTCCCACACACCATGCTGCTCCTTCTCGCCCATGCACGTGCTTCTGCCACACAGGATTCTCTCCTGTTCTCTGTTACCAACACAGAGTCAGAACACTTTTGTTCCTGTACCTTCCACCCTCAATCCTATTTCTCTTACTTCTTCCACCCCTTTTTCCCAGGGCCTCCACATCGCTGCCCTACTGTGTTCTCTGAGCTGTTTCATTTGCATGAAAGCACAGTCTCCAGTGTAATAGAGTGGACTCTAGGTGTCACTGTTGCCCACCTTTACCCAACAGACAGAACGCAGGAAATGGGATAAAATCACCAAGAAGATATTTATTTTCTTTCTTCTTCTTTGTATTGTGCCCCAAAGCACCTCCACCACAATAAACAGCAACAAAATTAGCACAACTAAGCTCTGTCTCACTCCCTCCCAACTCCGGCTCATCTTGCTGGGCTCCCATAAGTCCTTTAAATTAGTCCTTGACCCGGAAGTGCTTCTGTCCTTCAGACCACGTGACTGGCTGGCACTTCCAGGTCTCATAAAGAACTGGGATTTTCTTCAGCCCGGAAGTACCTCGGGGCTTCCGTCCTCATGACTACCTCATACTTCCAGGTTATAAGGAAAGAATACGTCCCCGGGTCCTTTGATTGCTCCTCCTGGCGGCACCCACGGCACCCAGCCATGCTGTGTGTCTGAACTCCATGTGCCATAGTGCCCTGCGGGAATCCAGGGTACCACTGCAGTCCAGGGGGGCTGCCATCTAGCGGCTTGGGGGAGGCAGTGCCTTCCTCCATCCTTCCATCTTAGGGGCAACCCTTCCGGGTTGAGCTGCCGGCCATCTCTTACACCAGTCACAAGGCCCTGAATCTCCAGCCTGATCTTTACAAATATTATATGGAATATATATGTAAATAACAAGCAGCATGATGGTTTGATTATTAAACTGTCCGCACCAGCAGTTCACACTCATTTTTGGAATCTCTGAACAGCTTCCCAAACCCAAAACCTAAAAGAAATTGAATTCATACCACTGTAATACAATGTGGACAAGACTGAGGGAAGGCAATGTTTGGTTTAAAATGCCAAGGCCAGTGGAGCATCACACTGAGATGCAAAGTACAACAAAGGACTCCCCACTGCAAACAATGGGGTGCCCACAGCATTATAACACACCATTGTGTCACTACATGGTGTACAGTGCCACTCTTTGAAGTGTCCTTCATGTCTGGTAGATGTTATTATGTACTGTTTGTGCAATTAAGGGTGTTTGAGCACATTCATAAAGTTGCCTGCTGTGGCGGATGGCAAGGGCCCTTACCTGGCTGGGACATCTCGACAATGGAAGGACAGGTGGAGAGAACTTTTTCAGGACATTGTCTACCCCGGACAAATGGAGGGCAAGCCCTTGGCTTGCAGCACGGCCACAGGTTTGGCCTGTGGCCACTGCCAGGGGGCGCCCGATTGTTTACTAGGCCCTATTTGGCACCACTTCTGCCACATCCAGAAGTGCGGCCGGAATAAGGTCGTTGGACACTTGGAATCTTTCTGGGTGTCCTATAAAAGGGGCCAGTAGTCAATGGCCAGAGTCAGGAGGAGGTGGACGAAGCTTGCTGGGAAAGGAGTGGAGTTGAAGAAAGAGAGAAGAAAAGGACTGGGCTTTGGTGCTGTTTATTTGTGTTGTGCTGCTGTGGGGAGCAAGAAAAGCTTCCCGCGTGAATAAATGTGTGTTGTGTGGCAAACTCGTGTCTCTGCCTCTCTGTGTCAGGGTGGGTGCTGCTAGAGGTCCCCTTGGTTTCCACACCTGCATAAAGCAACTTGAATGAGTTGTTGAGTGGTGTGAATCCTTATTGGTGACAAATGGAAACGGTGGAGACAGAGAGGCAACTAAGGATGCGCATCAAGACAGACAAATTGGAAGGGAGTCTGTAGCAGACTGAATAGCACAGTACTGTGTATCAGAATCACTCTGCCACCAGAAGTGGCAATTCAGACCATACATTATCATCATCTTGTAGCAGGATTTCAGTCACTCATTCCTCTGGCATTACTGCCAGTTCCTTATAGTCACCACTGCACATGCCCACAGTGGTGCCTCAAGCAGGCTGGTGAAGGGAAGTTTGTTGTCTTTATTGATGAACGCAGACCAGTGCTACCTACAGCAGGGCTTTCATTCAGGTGGTGGTCCTGATCCTGTTTCTGAAACAAATGGGAGAATTGTTCTTCCCACAAGAAAACACCTGCGCACAATCAACCCATGTGTTCTGAAGAGGCCATTTGTCTAATCCTAACTCAGCAATTAGGATAAAGCTAACTAATGTATTATGATAATGCTATCACAGTAGCTGAAACATAATAACGTCCATGAATAATGAATCTTTAGCTGCAATGAGTTTCTTCCTAAATCCAGTAGTAACGTTCAGATCAGAATCTCACAAGCATACATAAGCACACAGAAACTGTATGTGGAGGATAATGAACTGCAGACTAGCTGTGAGCAAATGAACAACATGGTGAAGGCAATACATGCTGTTAGTGCCGGTGAGGAAGGACAGGTATCCCAACAAGGAAGGAGGATGATTTTGCCTGGAATAGAGGGCATAGTGGAACAGTAGTGGGAGTTGTGACTCAACCCAGCTGGAATACCTTACATTCTTCATCCTGGCATGTAGATTAAGATCATAAATGGATTGGGTGAACATGAGTTCCAGGAGCGATTCGCTCCCCCACATGACAGGTGAAAGTGTTAACATGGCTGAACCAAATTGAGACACCCATAGGCTGGCATGGGATGTGGAGTTCTGAAGTACAACCCTGCCAGGGGTGGACTTCCTCAGTTTCCTGCCTGATGTGGAAGTGGTGACCAATGCCAGGATACTGGAAGCTGTGCAGGGTCCAGTTTGAAAGAAGCCTGCAGCCTCACCTCAAGGAGTCAAAATAGCAAGAGAATATGTGTATACCTGTGTATTTGGCTGGCATTTAATTAGAAAAGTGTTGGTGCCAAATAAAATTTTTTTATTTGAACACAGAATTGTGTTGGGTGACATTATGTCTATGGTTTGGGATTAGTGATGCCCCCTTGTGGTTACAAAGCTT
The DNA here is from genome assembly GCF_900747795.2 of Erpetoichthys calabaricus. Taxonomy (NCBI): domain Eukaryota; kingdom Metazoa; phylum Chordata; class Cladistia; order Polypteriformes; family Polypteridae; genus Erpetoichthys; species Erpetoichthys calabaricus. The sequence goes on from NC_041394.2 coordinate 7,811,379, forward strand.
AATAACTAGCTAAAGAAATGATCCATTTTGACCACATGAATAGAAAGATCACATTTCTTAAGTTGTGTGCCATTTTGTTTAAAAGCGAAACAGTTCTATCTAAACCAAGAGATAGCATTCATAAGTTATGAGCCATTTTCTTTCAGAGGGGAAAAATTTAAATAAGTTATACTGATTTAATGTTTTGTGTTGTTTGTTATTGTCCTTCATCTATATATCCATCTTCTATCTTTCCCTTGTTATAAATAAATTGTAGTATTTGGGCTATTGCAGCAAGTGTACCTGGGTTATTTGTGAAAATAGTCTATCTCCATGGCGAAAGTGTTTAAAGTGGACTTTTGCCATGAACTATGTTTAAAAATTGTACACCTCCTTGCTTGTACTCCACGTTATGGTGCAGGCTGCTGAAAATGCAGACAGACTTCTTCTTTTTGCTCGCGCACTGAAGTGACTTTAGCTGCAGGTGGAAGTCCCATTTTACTTTATGGTGCCAAGTAGAGCTGCATTGCAGTGCAGCAGTCAATTAGCCGGCGAAATCGCTGTGAAGAAGCTGTCTGTTGTTACAGTCCTGCCTTTGTCCAGTCTGATAGCGGTCACTGGACATCATATCTTTGATTGCTGGTACAACAAATAGTTCTGAGTAGAATCAATCAAGTACCAACTGTGGTCATCACTGCTCATGTGAAAAGAATGGAGATAAATGGCATCAACTCAGAGAGGGAGAGGCAAGTTCGTTGTGCCACGTGAACGTCACTGACAGAATAAAACCGAATAATAAAAAAACAAGCGCTAACTTTTACAAGTAGCCAAAATTTACACCGGGTGTTACAGACTCAAATCTAATGTATATTTTATTATATTGTAGTAATAATAATAGCAGCTCACTACACAAAATGCAAAGTGCCCGATCTCGAACCTGCAACCTTTCGGTTATAAGGCAGCAGTTCTTATCTCTTCACCATCGAGAATATGTATTTGTTTTTGTCGATTGACATTTTAGCTTGGTCTTTTAACTCATTGACAGCAACATGTAAATTGAATGATTTTTTTTCCTTTGATTATATTCTTGAATAAACGTGCACGTTTATTTGATATTTGGACTAAAGCCTTCACACATTATACACTTCACATCATTATTAATATAAAATGGAAAAAGTTTCTACTTTAGGTATGTGTTCAGCATTTCTCTGCATTTCCTTTCGTCCTACTCTTACCCAGATCTTTGTAGACACGGAACACACAAGAAATGCATGTATTCAAAATAATAATATACTGTATTATTTACCCTCTACAACTCCAGGCACCTCATATCATGATAAACAGACTTGAGCTGGGAGAACTTCAGCTGAGTTGGTGGGCTGATGGGATAGCAGGCTGCTTTCTGCTTGTGCTGATTGACACATTTACAAAACAAAAGATGGTGATGGAGAGGTGTGAAGGGATTTGCCTGCCTAAGGTAAAGTAATTCCTGATGGAGGATCGCAGGAATCGTGGGAAACAGGGGTCCTTTTATTGGATTGGCTGGCCCAGCACTGTTTCAGCCGTGGAATGGCCAAATGGGGGAGGCAGCTTGATGGATGAGGTCTCCAGGACTCTAAACAAATCCAAATCATATTATGTGATATTATCTACTGTTAAATTCTGCTCTGTACTTCTAAAATTTTTATTTTTATACTGTATTGAGGATTTGTTCTGTTCTGTGTATTGTATTGTATTGTATTGTATTGACCCCCTTCTTTTTGACACTCACTGCATGCCCAACCTACCTGGAAAGGGGTCTCTTTTTGAACTGCCTTTCCCAAGGTTTCTTCCATTTTTTCCCTACAAGGGTTTTTTTTTGGGGGATCCTTGTCTTCTTAGAGAGTCAAGGCTGGGGGGCTGTCTGATTTTGGGCTATACAAAAATAAATTGTATTGTATTGTATTGTATTTAAGGTGGTCTGGGATAACGACTTGTTTTGTAGGCTTCAGGGATTCTAGTGTTAAGCAAATTGATATATACAGTATTAAAGGGGAGGGGGTGTCTCTCTCTGTTTGATGTCATTTCCGCTGCACTAACGTTGGATATGAGGCGTTACATTTGCATCACACGGCAACAGCACATAGGAATGTGCCTCTGTGGCATTACTACTCATGGAGGCTCTATTGTTAAAATGCAATGTTTGTGAGTCATGACTACATATATAGACTAGGGAGCTTTGCCCCCCGCCTGCTTCACTCGCCAACCCCCGGGCCTGCGCTATGTGCCAACCACTTTGCATCTCTACCGCTCGCGTATGTGGATTTCACACATGTGGATTTCAAATTCTCGAGGATACAGAGAGGAAACACTACTTTTCCCTGATAGCAACACGAATTAGATGATCTACAAGTCTCCGACTTAAACTTTAAATCTGAACAATATATTCAAACTCTTTTTGCTGTACCGTTATTTCACTGAGTAATTATTTCCATTTGTTTGCACTAATGCAATCTTTACTATCATTTTTTTGAGACTTTCAATTTTTAGTACTTTCATTATCTTTAACCTGCTCTCCATGTGTATCGCACCAACGTTTTTGAACCTCTTTATGATGTTCTACTTTGTCATCTACTCATTGTCTTTTATATACGGCCCCAGTTGTGGTTAAATCTCTTGGCACAAAGTCTCATCTCTCAGGGACTTAAGGTAGCCCAGTATTACAAGTTTTTTTGTAGGCTTCAGGGATTCTAGTGTTAACTGACTGAGTAACATCAATCAATCAGTTCTTCTCACACCATACAGCATTTTTCTACACTTGTGGTTTGGGCATGTTATAAGGCTTTGGCCTGTGGTGGCTTCCACTAGAGCTGCTCTGGGGATCTCATTGAGTTAAGACCCCATGGCAGACCCAGGACACACCAGAGGGATTACATCTCTCGGCTATCTTGGGAATCCCTGAGAACTGTCGAAGAAGAACTGGAGTTTGTAGCCCTGAACAGCAAAATCTGGGATGGCCTGCTTGGCATCCTTGATGAAGTCATGTTTGCTTCTTTATGGTTGCATGTATGAGTGAGTCCTACGATGAACTGAATCTCCTGCCTTGAATCCTGTAAAATTACCCTGAGGTTCAAACATTACAAAATGTTACAAAAATCAAACGAGTGATCTAACACAAATAAGGGAAACCAGTATGCAAATTAAAAGACTGATGAGACAATGAACTGTCACTTTTCAGAAAATCACATTTCATATTCAGAAAATCACGTTTTATATTCCATAAAAATCCTTTAGCGTCTGTTTTGGTCTTCAGAATAGCATGAAGAAGATCAACAAACTCAAAAGTTCATCTTTTAAGGCAAAAGTCAGCACAAAGGAAGTATGAATAATGGAGACCAATTCAGATCAGTTGGGAACCTGATGACGTCGCTGCAAAAAGTGGCAGAACTGAATAAAATATAGAAATTTCTTGAACAACATCAGCTCAGTACATTACATAGTTAATAACTTTTAAACATTTTCCCTACATTATGCAAGCTGATATTCCAGATACGGATTTACTATAAATCCTTTGAAAGTTATTTGCATAGCCAAATTCATTAATAACTGGCACTTGTTTTACTTCCATTATACACATACAGCAGTAAAAATGAATTATTCTCTCATACTGCAAATGCAAACAATTTCAATTAAATGTAACTTAATAATTCAGTAACAAGGAAAAAAATGAGGTTCTATTTCATCTTGGAGTGCCTGCATGCAATTAACTTTTAATACGAGTCTGCTGAAGTCTAAGCCAGGATGGACTGAGGGTAGAAAGTGAGCACCTGTGCTGGGCCTCTGAAGCCAAATGCTACAGCCGGTGGGTTTTTTAAGGTTCATACCATTCAAATGCAGTGGACTCGGGACGACTTCAGACCCCTTCACTTTCTACACGCTTTTATTGCATTGCAGATTTTATATGGTCACATTTGCCATTGAGCGCCAATCAATATGCATTTAATAGCCCATAATAACAAAGTGAAAAATTGTTTGCAGAAGGTTTGCAGATTTATTCAAAATCAAACACTGAAATCTCTCATTTATGCAAATATTCAGACTCTTAATTCATTACTTTATAGGCACTTATTTGGCAGCAACTCCAGCTTCTGCATACCTGAATTTGGCTAGTTTATCCAATTCTTCCTGGCAGATCCTCTCAAACTCCATTAGATTAGATGGGAGGCAGCTGTAAACGGCCATCTTCGTGTCCCTCCATAGATATTCTCTATGGGGTTTAAGTCTGGGCTTTACTGAAGGACCATCACAGACTACCCCAACAACATGTCAGCATTGTCTTGGCTGTATACATAACAATAATCCATTTTATTTCCATAGCACCTTTCCCATGCTCAAGGTGCTTAACTTCGGGACATTGTCATGGTCAACTGTCGCCCCAGTCTGGGGTCGTATGCACTGTGGAGCGAGTTTTCTTCCAGGATCTCTCTGTACTTGGCTGCATTCATCCTTCCCTCAATTTTATCCAATCTCCCTGTCCCTGCATGCTGAGAAGCCCCCGACATAGCATGATGTGGCTACCACCATACTTCACCATAGGGATGGTATTAGGCAGTTGATGAGCGGTGCCTGGTCTTCACCAGACATAGTGCTTGCTTAGAGTTCTGCCCGAAGAGATCAATGTCTATCTCATCAGATAAGAGGATATTTAATCTAATGCTCTTAAAGTCCTATGAATTCCATTTGGCAAACTCTGGGTGGGAGGTGATCACTCCATGAACACCTGAATGATTTAGTGCAACTGAGATGGTGATCCTTCCAACAAGTTCTAAAGCTCTGTTTGAGTGACCATTAAGTTCTTGTTCACCTCTCTGACTAAGGCGCTCCTTGCCAGGTTACTCTGTTTGGCCTGACGGCCAACTCTAGGAAGAGTCCTGGTGGATTCCTGACTTCTTCCATTTCACAGTTATTGAGGCCACTGTGCTCATGGGAACACTCAAAGCTTTAGAGATATGTTTTTCCCCTTGCCCTGATCTGTACCTCACCACAGTTTGGTTATGGAGGTCTACAGAGAGTTCCTTGGACTTCATGACTTGGTTTTTGTCCTGATATGCAGTGTGAATTGTTGTACCTTCTATACTCATTTATATGTGTGCCTTTCTAAATGATGTTGTCACACACGTGTGTATGGAAGGCAGCTAGTAGGACCAAAAATAGGTAATTCCACGCCAGGCCGGGGGGTGATGGGGTGTAGTAAACCTTCCTCTTTTATTTCTGCAGACCAAACACGGGAAATTCTGCCCGATTCTGATGATGTTGGTTCCGGTCCCAGAAGGATATCTCTTTTGGTCCTGGTCTTGAGGACGTCACTTCTGGCTCCAGGCCAGAGGACATCACTTCCGGTTCCGGTCCTAAGAATGCCACTTCTGGTTCTGGCCCCTGATGACATCACTTCCTGCTTTAAAAACAAGACAACCTCCATCTTGTAGACAGTTCTGTTTTGAATTCAACTCTGTACACATCCAGGCAACCTATGTTGCCTTTTGCGGCCAGGATTCAAGCATATGGGTGGCTGTTCAAAACCTTTTTTTTTTTCGTGTGTCCATTTAATTTAATTTCTATTGATGGATTCCAATTAAGTTCTCTCCACATCTCAATGATAATTTAAACCAAAAGGATGCACCTGACCAGAATTTGGAGTGCCAGAGCAAAAAAGGTCACACTATTTCCATGAATAAGAAATTTCTGAAAACATGTTGTCACAACCTCGACCAAGAGCCATAACAAGGTTTGGGGCAGCCACCCATATATTGTTTCCTGGATGCAAAATTGAAAAAAATGATAGCACTGAGGTGCACGATTCAGAGTCCAAAATAGAACTGAGGGGATAGGGGAAAGGTGGTGGCTTTTAAAGGCCAATATAGGAAACAACATCAGGGGGGTCAGAACCAGAAAGGTCTTCATTCATAGGCTGGGGCCCAAATATGACATCGGAGGTGGCTGGACCTAGAAGGGTCTTCATCCATAGGCTCAGACCCAGAAGTGACGTCAAAGGGGTCGGAAGCAGACTTGATGTCATCGGGACCAGGCGGAATTTCCCGTGAATGGTCTGTAGAACAGCGATAAAAAAGAGTCAGTGCACTCTGCTACATCCCGGTCTGGCTGGGAATTACCCTCCTTCAAGCCCTTTAGCTGCCTCCCATGCACAAGTGTGTGGCAACATCTTCACTTTGTCATTATGAGTAAAACATAAATATATCCATTGTCACGCATGCACGTCTGAGGATCACCATCCAAGATCTTCCCTGGTATGTAGTACCACTTAGTGCCGAGAGGGGGCGCAGCCACTAACAGCTGTGTCATGTTTTTCCTCCACAGCCCAGTGAGGGCAATTGACTCCGTCCCTTAAGGTCGCAGAGATTTAAAAAGGACAGCCACCTGAATGGAGGCGTTTTTTTATCCAAGGAGACGATCCTGAGAGAGAACCTCCTTTATGAGAAAGTGCATCACTACCAGACGCCTGACAATCGAGGCCACTTCACTACGTGGCAGCTATTTTGTGGTTATTTCACACCATCGTACGTTATTTTTGTTTGAATGCTACCTTACTACACAAGCAGAGCTGTATTAGCATCCTAATCTGTACCCTTCTTCCCTCAACCACCACACCGTTTAAAATTAAATCTACAGCACAATGAATTGTGCATAAAGTAAAGGGGTCACAGAACTTTCCACATCCACTGTATGCACATTTTGCATCACAAGTTTCTTTGAACATTTTTCTAATCCTACATAACTGCCATGCCTTTGGAAAGTCACAACTCACCTGCTGCTGTGTCCTCCTATCCAGTCCAGTAGTGTTGTAGAGCTTGGAAATATATGGCTAGTCCGATCTGAAGCAAACATAAAAGGCTGTAGGTGCTTTAAAGTCAGTGATCAAAGGTGGTGTCGGGGAGTGAGCTCAGTGCAAATGCAGTTTACTTTAAAAGTCTTTGTGTTTCATAGGGGTTATAGGAAAAGAGAAGGAACGTCCATTTTGGGGGTAAGACAAACAAGTCGTACTGGCCACCACGTCGATTCCAGTAGGACAACACGACTTGGAATGTTCTGTAAAAAGGGCAGAAAGAACACAAAATCAATGCAGTATTCTGTGTCAAAAACAGTAAAAGCTAATCTAAAGCAGACTGGGCCTGCTGAACAACTATTAGGAATTGTTAAGGAACGCTTGCTTTGTTTGGCTTGATTGATGAGGTGTGCGATAGTCGATGACAGCTGCTAGGACCTATGAACATTTGGCTCGATTTTCCTTCCACACATCACTCTCCCCCGTGCTTATTCTATTATGGTATGAATGACATTTTGTTTTTAAATATCATTATTTACCCTCACAATCCTTTTAGCAAGCCAGTTGCCTACACCTTTTTACTTTACAATGCATGGCACCACCAATGTCAATAATCAAAATAACGTTCATCACAGTTAGCCGGATAACCAGCTCTTTACCAGTGTGTGATAAGAGGTCAGCGGCGATGATAACTTAATAAATAATCGCGGGTCCCAAAGTGTGCAGGCTCCGGTGCATGCAGGGACGTCTTAATGTGTGGGCACAATGGGCCCTAGGAGCATAGAGGCCCATGATGTTTCTGATACCCATTGTATGTTTCTGTTTTGCTATCAAAATAGGAGTCCCAGCGCACTACTTTGCCCGGGGGGGGGGGGGGGGGGGGGGGGCTATCTATGATTAAGACATCCCTAGGTGACATGTGTGAGCATACCTGAACCGCTCTGAAATTGATTGGGGTGCTTGGCTGATTGCATACTCATGTGCAAATGCAAAAACAGGTTACTCAAGTGCTTCATTTACACCTCGGAGCAAGTGGAGGACAGCACCTAAAATGCACGGCAGAACTGGGAGAATAAAAAAGCAGAGAAAAATAAAAGGAAAAAAGCACAGAGGTTACAGAAAAAGAACTAGGGGTCGTGTGGCCAGCGTTGACTGCCACAGATGGTGGCAGCAGTGGGATTAGCCAGAGGCAGTGAGGAAGAAAGTGTAGAGAAGAAACAGCAAAAGGGATTTGTGTCTGTTTTATAAACCCACGCACCCAAACCTGAAGAGGGCTTTTTTAGAATTACGAACTTTTAATGGACTATTTATTTATTGCTGATTTTATTATCCTTTAAAGTTTTGATTCTTGTAATATCCTGTTTTACAAAGTGGGCTCAGGCTGTGTTTTAGTGCTGTTATTATTTTATGGTTTAAGTGCACACCATGGACGTTGGCCACCAGTTGTACTGGGATGGTTGGGTTGTGAAGTTTGTGGGGAGAGGTGTGTGATAAGAGGTCCGGGGCAAAGTGCGATTTTAGTAAGTAATAGGAAGTCCTGGAGCGTGCAGGTTCAAAACAGGTGTAGGCGCATATGTGTGTGTGTGAGTGTGTGCACTCACCACTCTGAGTTTGAATGGGGTGTTTGGCTGATGGCATATTCATGTTGTATGGTTTCTAAACTGCTTTTGGGGCTCCCCCCAAAGGGACGACATGCTGAAGAGTGTCCCAAAGTGTGATCACCAGCCTATCAATGTTCAGCATTATAGGTGAGGGTAGGGATGTACGTTGACTGGTAAATTAAGAGCTTTGCCTTCTAACTCAGCGCCTTCTTCAACACTACAGGTCAGTACAGCCACTGGATAGCTGCGCACAATGCCACAAGCCATCTGTCAATCTCAATATTTTAAAAACAATATTGTGTGACGTGTGACTCGCTGTCTTGTACCCCAAAGACGAGGCTGAGTCTCAGTACTTTAGCAAAGCCAACTCGAAACAGGAATACCAAGGCTATTTATTGCAGCGGGATCGACCATTCTACTATATATTATATACTGACTTTCACATCTATCTATCTATCTATCTATCTATCTATCTATCTATCTATCTATCTATCTATCTATCTATCTATCTATCTATCTATCTATCTATCTATCAGAAGACAGTAGGACATTAGGACCTTCAAAACTTTACTTGATGATGATTTTGCAGAAATTAGGTGGAATGAAATGGCCAGCTTTGTTGGGCTGAATGTCTTCTAATGTTCTAATAAACATATTTGAGTTTAAATCTTATCAGTAAAATTGAACTAATTAATAAAACAAAAAAGCATTTCAGGTAGAAAGCAGTACTGCAGTGCATGAGTTAAAATAAATGCAAAAGAACAGAACACTGATTAGTTCACGTACAGTCCTGGATGAATGATTCATTGATTGCCTTTCCAATACTTCTTGTCAGTGAAGTGTGGTGGGCAAGTTTTAAACTAGCAGGTCATCGATCATAAAAACAGGCCACGACGTGTACGACACCGACCTTTTACCCCATTGCAGTGATGACGTCATGTTGGACACACTCCCATCTGTCTGCTAACATAGACTCATTCCACTTTCCGCTATAACATATACCGATTTGAGTGATGTCCCGGTGGAAACTCTCCCCATGTCCATCAGAGACCGTTCCCATGTTCGTAAGGAAAAAAAATCCAAATGAGAATGTAGGAAATGGATTTTTAAAGGCATTTTGACACCAGGCACTACTGGAGGTAGGAAGAGAGAAACTCCTCAACTGGTTCCTCACAGTTCTTCATCTCTGTTTTCCCAAGAAAATTGTGATACACACTTTTTTTTCCATAAAGGACAGATGTGTCTTCTTTAATGTTTGCTTACCTGTTACAAAATGAAAACAATGTGTGGATCAACCCGACCTTGCATATTTCTGTAAAAACCACTTAAAGAACAACGTTCTCTCTTCTGGACATAAAAAGGCATCTTTATCACTTTCTAAGTATAAACTTCTGACTATGTAGCAAATTCCTGATTTTTGGGCTGTTTCCACCGGTGTGACCAAACAATGACTCAATTTTTTTAACTGCTTAAAATCATCAGTATCCCTATTGGTATAATTAAAGTATAATGTTTTGCCATTAAAATGTCAAGCAAAACGACCCCTTCTTTTGGCTACATCTTGCCTGAAAAGTTTGCATATTGTATAAAAGGGGTAATTTTAGGAGGACCAGGCCCCTCATGGACCCCGTGATCATCAGAGGTGACTGTGTGCAGAGGGTGCAGACCTATAAATACCTGGGAGTGCATCTGGATGATAAATTAGACTGGACTGCCAATACTGATGATCTGTGCAAAAGAGGACAGAGCCGACTATACTTCCTTAGAAGGCTGGCGTCCTTCAACATCTGCAATAAGATGCTGTAGATGTTCTATCAGACGGTTGTGGCAAGCGCCCTCTTCTATGCAGTGGTGTGCTGGGGAGGCAGCATAAAGAAGAGGGACGCCTCACGCCTGGACAAACTGGTGAGGAAGGCAGGCTCTATTTTAGGCACGGAGCTGGACAGTCTGACATCTGTGGCAGAGCAACGGGCGCTGAGCAGACTCCTATCAATCATGGAGAATCCACTGCACCCACTGAACAGGATCATCTCCAGACAGAGGAGCAGCTTCAGCGACAGACTGCTGTCACCGTCCTGCTCCACTGACAGACTGAGGAGATCATTCTTCCCCCACACTATGCGACTCTTCAATTCCACCGGGGGGTAAACTTTAACATTTTACAAAGGTATTGACTGTCTGTATACATGCATTGTTATCATTCTTTATATACTCTTTAACATTCTATGTTAATTAATGTTGTCTTATTTTAATTTCTTACTTTGTCTGTTATTTTTTATATAAATAAATGTTGTTGTTGTTGTTTAATTTAGTATTGTTCTTTATCAGTATGCTGCTGCTGGAGTATGTGAATTTCCCCTTGGGATTAATAAAGTATCACATAGCACCTTTCTTTCTATCTATCTATCTATCTATCTATCTATCTATCTATCTATCTATCTATCTATCTATCTATCTATCTATCTATCTATCTATCTATCTATCTATCTATCTATCTATCTATCTATCTATAAATAATAGGGACCACACTCCCTCATCCAGGCAAGTCACAGCTGGAAGGAAGGAAGGCAACACTTGACTGGAGGAGAGCAATGTAGCATTGAGAGGAGAGAAAACCTGTGCTCTGTGCTGATACTGAGGTACTTTGTCATAAATCACCATTTATTTGAACCTGGGACTGTATTTGTGTAGTCATGTTTGGGGTTTGGGGCTCACTGGCACCCCACTTCCATCACACACAACATGTATGGAAATAAAAACACTACTGAATTTTGCAAATCTGCTGAAAAATATGTGCAAGCCTTAATTATATTCTCAAATAAGATAAATGTCTGACCTTTATTTTGAGGGATAGAATACCGAGTGAAGCATAACAAAGTACTATAGTACTAGTAATATAGAATAACTTTATTCACGTTCAGTAATGTGTAAGTATGCTGTGTCTGTGGAAAATTAAATGGAGTTACACACCAAGCATGAAACCTCAAGGGCCTCCATGTGGGGAGAGTCTGCAATGAAGCAGACCACTAACTGCATGTGGATGGGAGGTTTAGGAGTACAGGACATCCAGCAGAAGAACTAAAGGACAGTGGAGCTCAAAACAATCAGCACACAGCATTAATGGTGTGGAGGTCATTAACATAAAGATGAGAAAGTGGCCTGTGGCGGCGAGTGAAATATTACACTTTCAAAGCCGTACAGTTAAAAGCCTTAATTAGCTGTAGACATGAGAATAGCAAGGGTAGCTACTGTGAGACAAAAGTGAATAAAAATAAAATGTAACAGATAGCATCACCTGTAATATCGATTTTAAATGGCTACCATATTAAAAAGGGATTATTCTATTATTCTGTGACAGAGCCTCACGGAAGGAAGGATTTAACAGAAAGAGCACTAAGTGAACTTTTAACTGAGAAGAAGATGCTGAAATCACTGCAGGTGGCTACTGGATACTCACGAAATAGGACGTTTCATCTTAGAGGAAAAGGACGGCACGGTGGTGCAGTGGGTAGTGAGACCAGTTGGGAGACCTGGGTTCGCTTCCCAGGTCCTCTCTGTGTGGAGTTTGCATGTTCTCCCTGTGTCTGAGTGGGTTTCCTCCGGGCGCTCCGGTTTCCTCCCACAGTCCAAAGACATGCAGGTTAGGTGGATTGGTGATTCTAAATCGGCTCTAGTGTTAGCTTGGTGTGTGTGTGTGTGTGTGTGTCCTGCGGTGGGTTGGCACCCTGTCCGGGATTGGTTCCTGCCTTGTGCCCTGTGTTGGCTGGGATTGGCTTCAGCAGACCCCCGTGACCCTGTGTTCGGATTCAGCGGGTCGGATAATGGGTGGATGGATGGATCTTAGAGGAAAGCCTAAAATTAACAGGCCTAATATCGTGTTCACAAAATTAGAAATTGTTCTCCTAGGCATTTTCATCCCGTTCAGTTTTTGGCAGTTATATATATGTGCTGACAAACCTAGACATGTATGGAACAAGGTTAAGATCATAAAGACAGCTAATCGTTTGAATCACCAGTTAGACCAACTAGGACATATGGGGACAGATTTAAAAGAGGACCAGGATGTTCTTGCATTGCTGTCTTTTTATGGTGATGTCACAAACTTGGATTAGTTGTTCTAGGAAGAACAAAAAGAATATATTTTGTGTAGTAAATTATACCCTTATGAAAAAGAGTAAACCAACAGATTTCCTCAGCAATGATAATCAGAAGGACTTGAAGGGGTGAATGACATGTCAACTGACTCCAGGGGTTCACCCCCTAATGGAATACAAGGGGTCTAAGTTACCCCTTTTTCATAAAATTTCAAGAAAATTGGGATTGGTACTATAGACACATGGAGTGTGTGGTGGACCCGGCCGGGATGCCCCTTCCACAAATGTTCTAAAGGGGTGCAGACAGCGAGGTGTCCCTCTTCCTCCCATAGATTGACCCAGACCATCAGTGCACCCCAGAGAAAGTGGAGGACCCGGAGAAAGAAACTGGGAACTCCTGACAAAGCGCAGCGTAAGCCCGTCTGTTTGAGGGAGGGTTACGCTGCAGATGGGGTGGAGAAGTCATGAGCCCTCAGCTGAGCGGGCAAAGAGGCAGGGGTTTCCTGCCTGCTTCCACTCCCGCAAGGGTTGAACTGGAGAGGGTCGGTAGTACTATAACTGCGGCCACGTCTGGAGGTGTTGTCCAGAGAGGATGTCCGAGTGGCAGGGCCATCAGGGCAGCACCCCCAGACCTGTTGTTTATATTCCCACAGGGCGGAGCCGTGGATACAAGGATGCTGACTCCCTATCCTGCAGAGGAGAGACCCTCGCGGGATGTGCGGATGAGCCCCACGGGGCTCAGCTGAGAGAGGGGCAATGTGGTGGGTGGCAAGGTCCCATGACCAGGATGCCCATTCTACATATGTTCCAGGGGAGCAACTATGGGCGTCTCAGCACCTCCCGCGGGATGCTTGGTGGCAGCCTCCCTGGCTGACAATGGTGCCTCAGTTTCCCGCAGGGCTCCTTGGGAGATGGAGTTCTCCACAGCCCTGTTGGGATCTGGGGTGGCCGCCAGGGGGTACTGCATGAGTCCCTGAGCCGACCTGGACAACTCTACAGCCCCGTCCAGAAGTGCAATCAGAAACAGGTGATCAAGCACCTGGAGCACTTCCAGGTGGGCTATAAAAAGGGCCAGCAACCACCACTCAGGAGGCAGAATCGGGAAAAAGAGGACAAGGTGGCCAGGGAGGAGTGGTGGTTTGAGAAGGAAGTGTGATTTAAATGCATTTGGGACTGTGTTGTGTCTGTGGGTACAGGGAAGGCATATCCCACAGACGAAGAAAAATTAAAATCTTTGTGTTTTTTACACGTGCCTCTGTCTGAGTCTGTGCAGCGTATACGTTCACAAGTGTCACTTTATGCTATTTCAGAGATGTTGATCACAAAAATATTTTTGATATTTGATTCTTTACTGGCTCCTAGCCCTCTAAGAGGCACTTCCAGAATGTTAAAAATGACAAATTTCAAACATAAGCATGTGCTGGAATTATTTTCAATCTCCATGTTTTCATTAGAACACTCTAGAAGAGAATAGGCCACTCAGCCCAACAACAGTCCTATCCACTTACTGTATTTCTTCACAAAAAATCATCAAGTCCAGTTCTGAAAGTCCCTAAAGTCTTACTGCTTACCACACTACTTGGTTGTTTATTCCAAGTGTTTATTATTCTTTGTGTAAAGAAAAACTTCCTAATGTTTGTGTGAAATTTCTCCTTAACAAGTTTCCAACTGTGTCCTCGTGTTCTTGATGAATTAATTTTAAAGTCACCGTCTCGATCCACTGGACTAATTCCCTTCATAATTTTAAACACATAGGTCTCCTCTTAATCTTCTTTTGCTTAAACTGTAAAGGCTCAGCTCTTGTAATCTTTTCTCATAACTCAACCCCTGTAGCCCTGAATCAGCCCAGTCGCTCTCCTCTGGACCTCTTCTAGTGCTGCTATGTCTTTTTTGTAGCCTGGAGATGCAAACCGCACACAGTACTCCAGATGAGGCCTCACCAGTGCGTTATAAAGCTTGAGCAGAACCTCCTGTGACTTGTACTCCACACATCAAGGTGCTATATAACTTGACATTCTGTTAGCCTTCTTAATGGCTTCTGAACACTGTTGGGAAGTCGATAGCTTAGAGTCCACTACGACTCCTAAATCCTTCTCATAAGGTGTACTCTGGATTTTCAGACCGCCCATTGTGTATTCAAACCTAACATTTTTACTTCTTATGTGTAATTCTTTACATTTACTGACAATAAATTTCATCTTCCACAAATCTGCCCAAGCCTGTCTGCTATCCAAGTCCTTCTGTAATGATATAGCGGATTCCAAATTATCTGCTAATCCACCGGTCTTGGTATTATCTGCACACTTAACCAGCTTTTTACTTATATTCTAAATCATTTATAAATATTAAATACAGCAGCGGCCCCAGCACTGACCCCTGCTGGACTCCACTCTTAACATCACCCAATTCTGATGAGGTTCCTCACACCATCACCCTTTCCTTCCTGTGTCTGAGCCAATTCTGCTCCCATCTAAAAACATCACCCTGAATTCCCACTTCTTTTAGTTTGATGCCCACCCTCTCATGTGGCGCCTTATCAAATGCTTTCTGAAAGTCAAGATATATAATATCATCTGCTCCACTTTGATTGTATCCTTTTGTTGTCTCCTCATAGAATTCCAGAATGTTAGTAAAACACGACCTCCCTCTTCTGACTGTTCCTAATAACTCCTGTCCTTGCCAGGTGTTGCTCAATCTTATCCTTAATAGTTCCTTCCATTAATTTTCCTGTGATGCATGTAAATCTAACATTAGGCCAGATTATCTTCATTAGGACAGATTATCTCAAAACACAAGGTGAGCCACCACAGCTATGCAGATGATACATGGCTTTATTTATCGATAGCACCAAACAACACTGATGCTCTTGGCTCTCAGATTTAATGTCTTACTCGTATTTCTGAATGGATGAGTAGTATCTTTCACAAACTAAATAAGGCAAAAACAGAAATCATAGTGGTTGGAAAAAAAGGAAATAGTAAGGGTATAAGAAATAAACCTGATCATTTAGATTTAAAATTCAAGGTGGAGGTAATGAATTTCAGTGTAGTCACGAACTCTTACCTAAACTTTAAATCACACATTAACCAGATAAATAGGACTGCATTTTTTCACTTAAGGAATATTGCGAATGTTAGACCTCTTATAACATCACAAGAAGCTGAAAACTAAATTCACACTTTTGATTTTAGTCAGCTAGATTACTGTAATGCAGTCCTAACTGGACTACCTAAGAAAGATGTCAGTCGGTTGCAATTAGTGCAGAACGTAGCAGCAAGAATCCTAGCCAAAAACAGAAAGTCTGAGCACATCACACCAGTCTCAGCATCATTACGCTTGTTGCTCGTGTCCTTTAGAACTGACTCTAAAATACTACTAATGGTGTATAAATCCTTAAATAATCTTTGTCCCTTCTTATATTTTATAATGTTTGTCCCCCTATACTCCAAGCTGTAACCTTAGATCTTCTACTGGTCTGCTTATAATTCCAAGAGCCAAGCTTAAAAGAAGTAGCCAGGTGGTCTTCTGCTGTTATGCACCAAAAATCTGGAATACTTTACCAATGGAGATTCACCAGGCTAATACTGTGGAGTGTTTCAAAAAAACTGCTAGGAACCCATTTTTAAAAATTTGTCTCGTTCCTAGCTACATTTTACTGATACACTTAATAGACCATGTAGGTATAGAATTATCCTACTGTTCAAGGATTTACAATATTCACTAATCTCTGCCTCTCTCTTCTTCCTTTTCTGGTTCTTCTAACTGAGGCTCTGTGTGTGGAGCCACCAGTGATGGTGGAATGAAGGCGAGAGCCCCAGCTGTCCATGAGACTCAGTGTATCAAATCCTCTCATACAAAGTCTGGAAACAATGAGGAATAATTTAAGAACATTTAGGTTAGGTAAGGGCAGAGTGGTGGCACTGGTAATCGGAAGGTTGTCGGTTCAAATCCCGTGACTCTACTCAATTGGGCCCTTGAGCAAGGCCCTTAACCTGCAATTGCTCCGTCCTGGGTATGACGTTAATCTGCATCCATCCCTGCAAGTAGGCCCTCCAACCAGCAGGGAAATCTTGGGGGTTGGTGGCAGAATTGGCTCTCCAGATACCATAAAAAAAAACCTGACACTGTTCCATTCCATCTGAACTAGTGTGGGGCTGAGGGGTCACCCATTGGATGGCTGCACTTGGGTCCTAATCTGGGATACTGAGTTGGTTTGTCATGTGGTGGGTGTGGCAATGTGCTGTATCAGTGCAGGCTCCTAATTAGGGAATCCCGGACGGCTTTATCCATTCCTGGTAATTCGGGAATCCCGCATTTCATTCCCGGGAATCCCGGGCGCCCGGGATGACACAGTACACGGGCATCTCACATGTGAACAGTTTTAGAACGACCGACACTTATTTTTAATAAAACTACTGTAACATGTTGACACAAATAAAAGACTAACCTTATCTACAAGCAGTTCATGCTGTCATAGAAGTACATGTATCTTTAGTTGTGGTAATAAGAGCTTAGAAAGCACAACGTCCTCACAGGTGGCGCAGTGGTAGTGCTGCTGCTTTGCATTAAGGAGACAGTGGAAGATTGTGGGTTCGCTTCCCGGTTCCTCCCTGTGTGGATAGCGCTTTGAGTACAGAGAAAAGAGCTATATAAATGTAATTTATTATTATTTTTATTATTAACATGTCCAGCGTGTGGTCGTCCACGCTAGAGCACACCTTCATTCAGAGTACGCCAGCCGCTAAGAAAGCACGCTCTGCCTCAACTGAAGTAGGAGGCACAATCATCAGATACTGATACACTTGTTCTAAACAACACCCGCACTTACCGTTGCTCTGAAATTGCGCCATTTCAGCTTTTACTGATGCATTTAATTTCTTGTCATCATTCTGTGATGGCAAGTTTCTTAGCACAGATAATGCGGATGCAACAGACTGACGCATTGCAATTTCAAGTTGCTGTTCAAAGCTGTTGTCTGATGAAGTGCAAGCTGCAGCAATGGCGCCACCTTAATTATTTTCAACTATAACTATAATATTTCTTGATCGATTTTTACACTTTTACACGCTATATATGCAAACTTGGCCGTTCCCGTTTTCCTTACTCCCTACTCCTAATCTCTCTCTCTAGGGTTAGGTAGGATTTCCAGTAGTGGATGGGTAGTCTTTTGGCCTTAGAATCCCTGCAGATTAAAAAAACTTTAAAAATCAATAAACAAAAAGGAATTGCTAGCTAAGCAGAGGAAAGTTATGCTCCAAAACCCAGAGGTAGACCGACTCCCCACTCCTGACGTTATGCTTCCCTCTCTCCTCGGCCAGCAGCGTCTGTCTTGGATTAGCACGAATATATCACTCCTGCAAGCAAACTATGATTCTTAGCGCGATAAGAGAAGTCGCAAAATCATCCGGAATGTTGAAGCAAATAATAGAAAAAAACCCGATCTAAATCCGTTAAGTAGTTCTCTCATGAAAAGCGGACATACAGACAGACAGACATACAAGCAGATGTTGGATTTTATATATATAGAGATGAAGAAGAAGATAAATGAAATTGATTCTGCTTGTTGAAAATGACGTGGTTCATCGGGCTGTGAACTCAGGCAGCATTGGGGCGGTTTGGGGCAGTTTGCGATCAAGTGTTAAGTGGCAGACTTCGCTCCTTCAAGCGAACTATGATTCTTAGCGTGATGAGAGAAGTCATAAAATCAACCTAGAACATTCAAGCAAATTCTAGAAAAAATCCAGATCTAAATCCATTAAGTAGTTCTCTCATTCGCTAGCTAAGCAGAGGCAAGGTACGCTCTGAGACTGGTGCTTGAGTGACTCAGCATTGGGGCGGTTTGCGATTGAGTGTTAAATGTCACGGATCAGGATCAGCACCTCAATAGGGAAAAGCTGGACTGTCCTCGCCGAGTGGGAGGGGAGTTACTGCCTGAAGTGGAGGAGTTTAAATACATCAGGGTCTTGTTTATGAGTGGGGAGAAAGGAGATGGATAGATTGACACACGGATAGGGACAGTGGTGGTGAAGAAAGAGCTGAGTCAGAAGGCAAAGCTTTTGATTTACCAGTTGATCTACGTCCCTACCCTCACCTATGGTCATGTACTTTGGGTAATGACCAAAAGAATGAGACCATGGACAGAAGTGGCTGAAACGAGCTTTCTCCCCAGAGTGACTAGGCTCTCCCTTAGAGACAGGGAGATGCGTAGACATCTGGGAGAGACTCAGAGTACAGCAGCTGACCCTACTCATCGAGACGAGTCAACTGAGGTGGTTTGGGCATCTGATATGGATGTGGAAGTTTTACAGGCACAACTAGCTGGGAGGAAAGACCCAGGGCTTGCTGCGAGAATTATATCTCTTAGATGACCTGGGGACACCTTGGAATCTCACAGTGTGTGTTAATAATTTAATAAGAGTGCTGAGACGGTTGCCTCCGTGACCTGGTTTTAGGTAAGTGATGGAAATTGACTGAATAAATGAGCATTGATTTTTAATATAGTTAGTAAACTTCTGAAATTCATAGATGACACTAAAATTGGTGGAATGGCAGACACTGATGAAGCAGCAAAAAGAATTCAGAAAGACCTATACAAGCATCAAAACTATGGGCAAACACCCACAGTTTATTATAGAAAAGTGCAAAGTGCTACACGTGGGCAAATGGAACATCAGTTATAAATACAGGATGGGAGACACTGACCTACAGTCTACAGTTCATTGACTAAACAACGTATAGAAGCAATTAAAAAGTGAAATAAAAGGTTAGGTTGAATCTTTAAAAAACTATTGCATATAAGTCAAGGGCCGCTATGCTCAAACTATTTAATACACTACTAAGATGACATCTGGAGAATTGTGTGAAGTTCTGGTCACCACAGTACAAGAAAGACATAACAGCACTGGAAGTTGTGCAAAGGAGAGCAAACATGTGCATCATGGGACTGAAAGACATGTCCTACTCTGACAGATCCAGAGAATTCAACCTCTTTATTCTTAAGTGGAGGAAACTGCATGCGGACCTAATCCAGGTTTAGAAAATTCCTCAAAGGCATTGCTAAAGAAGATCCAACAGAAAACTTTCCTCTTAATTATGAATCACATACTCGAAGACATCAGTGGAAATTAATGGGAAGTGTATTTAGGACTGAAGCCAGAAGGCACTTCTTGATGGAAAGCGTTGTGGAAATTTGGAACAAAGTACCGAGACATGGAGTTGAAGCAGAAATCTTGAAAACCTTTAAGAAGGATCTGGATGAGCTACTGGGACAGCTTAGCTATTAGCTAAAGAAACGGGCTTGATGGACTGAATGGTCTCCTCTCATTTGTCAGATTTCTTATGTTCTAATATTAGGCATTGTCCTTTGTGAAAAAATACTCAGTAATGCAAATATCTAATAAACATGTTTGTCAAGCATGGTAGTCCTCCATCAAGAAAGCCAAGCAATGCCTTATAGATATATGGTGCCTTCCTTAATCATTGGGATTATTTCTCCCACAGCATGTAGAAATGACAATGCTTTTTCTACATGCTCCCCCCATTTCTGGGCACCATAATGTTTGGGATAGAGCAGCGTTTCTCAACCTTTAAGTATTTGCGACCTGAGTTTTCATAACTGTTTTAATCGCGCCCCCCTAATGTTTTTTTGAAAGGAGCCCACTAATACCAATTTGTTCTTTTTTAATTAATGATTTATGATAGATGCATATTTTATTATACCTACTTAACTTTTATCGACATTTATCTAACTCTATATTTATTTTTCTAGTATCAGAGTGTAGTTTAAATTAATTTGTTTTGGTTTCAATAGATGTATTTTTCATATTTTCGATTCTTGTTTTCTTTTTTTCACATCTTCACACCCCCCCCCCCCCCTTTTTGCTACTTCGCGCCCCCCTAGGTTTGAGAACCACTGGGATAGAGAAAGGTATCTTATGAAGCCATGAAACAGACCTGAGGAATCACAAACACTTGTGGTGCTAATTGTGCTTATGGTGTCCTTAAAATGGGGGAACCTGTAGATAAAGTGTTGTGTGACCAAAATGTACGCAAATCCCCTTAAATGAAAGTCTGCAATGTGCACTTTAATCCCATCTGAATTGTTGGGGTAAGTGAAGGAAAAAATGGGTCTTTGTCTGAAACGTTATGGAGGGCACTGATAAGAGGACATCAGATAAGACAGAATTTTCTTCCATCCACTCCCTTGTCCATATTCTTACCTGTTAATGCCATCGACACAGAAGCTACCCCAGTAATAAAGACACAAGGCTGAGACATTCTCTAATTGGTGGATGTTGCACCACTCAGTTATTGAAAGAAGCCAATCCAATTGTTCAGTGGTAGTACGATTATAAGATCTGTAGATCACATGTATTATAAATGTAACAGACACTTCTCTTAAATCTTCTAATTTGTAAAAATTATTGGGATTTTTCTTACCCTTATGTTGGCAAAGTTTCACAGTGAGCCTTGCTATCTCACGTATCCGGTTCATTTAAATGAAATACTTGGTGATTGTCTGGGTGGAGTTGGCACCTTCTCCCAATTAGTGACTTTCTCGAGGTACACCCATTTTCATCCCATGTCCCCAACACATTAGGTTAGAATGATTGGTGACTCCAAATTGGCCCCAATGTGACTAAGTGTGGCTGTGCGTCCGCGTCCTCGACACCTGGTCTAAGGCGCTTTGCTGCCTTCAGCTGGATGGGCACTGCCCTTTGCGACCTTAAATTGGATGAAGTGGCGTTCGGTTTGTATATATGCATGTATATCAAATTGGTGTCAGTGTCTGAGTATTTAAAGCAAGTCTCATTTCTCAAAACACACATGCAGTCATTAAAAATGCAGAAAAAAAATGTTATGATTACTCTTTAGAATGATGGCTGTTTCCCAGGGTCTGTGAACGAAGTCATCAAATTTTAAAATCACTCCATTCCCGGGGACTCTTCTTCTCTTCTGCAGCCTGAGCCATCTGTGCATCTGTCAAAAATAAACATCCATGAGACAAAGAAACCATATGGCATTCCAAGAATCTTTTTCTCTGCCCAAGAGCCAGCTGGGAGACATACAAGGCCCTGGACGATTCTTGGTAAATTAGCTTTATGATGTCCTTTTCTTGAGAAGAATTTTTTTTTTTTTAACGAGTTCATGCAAATTAATTTGAAAGTCGTCTTACTTAATCTTATCTCAGAATGATTATAACTTACTTAGAACTCTATGGAGATTCACTACTCCCTGCTGTCCCCCACACTCTTCTAGTTATCACATTTTCAGTGATAGTGCAACTACATGAAGATGAAGAACCATTGGCTCCTCAACAAAAAGTCTCACCTGGTCAAGACTGGATTTTTCAGGATCGAAAGCAGACTGTTAGATGCTATTATGATTGGTCCATTTTATGAAATTTTCTGTCTTTCCCTTTTAATTTTTTTTAGGAGATCCTTGTGGCTAAACTGTGATTTTTATACTCGGGAAATCTGAATTTAACAGTTCAGTTTATTCTGTTCATCATTTTCCTCGAAGGTATGTAGCACCACCTTAGGGTAACAGGGGGCGCTGTCGCTAACCATGTCTTCTACTTTTCCTCCTGCAACACCCTGAGGGCACCTGACTCCTGACATTCTGGTTTTTCTACGATATACAGGGTGGCCCATATTTATGTATACGAGGTGAGACACAAAAATAACTGGACTGGGCTTGGGGCTTTCCTGGAAAACCATCTGGAGATCGGCCGGACGTAAATCATAGAACTACAGGTGCTGGTCATAAAATTTGAATATCATGACAAAGTTGATTTATTTCAGTAATTCCATTCAAAAAGTGAAACTTGTATATTAGATTCATTCATTACACACAGACTGATGTATTTCAAATGTTTATTTCTTTTAATGTTGATGATTATAACTGACAACTAATGAAAGTCCCAAATTCAGTATCTCGGAAAATTAGAATATTGTGAAAAGGTTCAATATTGAAGACACCTGGTGCCACACTCTAATCAGCTAATTAACTCAAAACACCTGCAAAAGCCTTGAAATGGTCTCTCAGTCGAGTTCTGTAGGCTACACAATCATGGGGAAGACTGCTGACTTGACAGTTGTCCAAAAGACGACCATTGACACCTTGCACAAGTAGGGCAAGACACAAAAGGTAATTTCTAAAGAGGCTGGCTGTTCACAGAGCTCTGTGTCCAAGCACATTAATAGAGAGGCGAAGGGAAGGACAAGATGTGGTAGAAAAAAGTGTACAAGCAATAGGGATAACCGCACCCTGGAGAGGATTGTGAAACAAAACCCATTCAAAAATGTGGGGGAGATTCACAAAGAGTGGACTGCAGCTGGAGTCAGTGCTTCAAGAACCACCAGGCACAGACGTATGCAAGACATGGGTTTCAGCTGTCGCATTCCTTGTGTCAAGCCACTCTTGAACAAGAGACAGCGTCAGAAGCGTCTCGCCTGGGCTAAAGACAAAAAGGACTGGACTGCTGCTGAGTGGTCCAAAGTTATGTTCTCTGATGAAAGTAAATTTTGCATTTCCTTTGGAAATCAAGGTCCCAGAGTCTGGAGGAAGAGAGGAGAGGTACAGAATCCACGTTGCCTGAGGTCCAGTGTAAAGTTTCCACAGTCAGTGATGGTTTCGGGTGCCATGTCATCTGCTGGTGTTGGTCCATTGCGTTTTCTGAGGTCCAAGGTCAACGCAGCCGTCTACCAGGAAGTTTTAGAGCACTTCATGCTTCCTGCTGCTGACGAACTTTACGGAGATGCAGACTTCATTTTCCAACAGGACCTGGCACCTGCACACAGTGCCAAAGCTACCAGTACCTGGTTTAAGGACCATGGTATCCCTGTTCTTGATTGGCCAGCAAACTCACCTGACCTTAACCCCATAGAAAATCTATGGGGTATTGTGAAGAGGAAGATGCAATACGCCAGACCCAACAATTCAGAAGAGCTGAAGGCCACTATCAGAGCAACATGGGCTCTCATAACACCTGAGCAGTGCCACAGACTGATCGACTCCATGCCACGCCGCATTGCTGCAGTAATCCAGGCCAAAGGAGCCCCAACTAAATATTGAGTGCTGTACATGCTCATACTTTTCATGTTCATACCTTTCAGTTGGCCAACATTTCTAAAAATCCTTTTTTTGCATTGGTCTTAATTGATATTCTAATTTTCCGAGATACTGAATTTGGGACTTTCATTAGTTGTCAGTTATTGACTGACAAAAACATTCCCGTCCTCGATTATCCTCCCTATTCGCCAGATTTAGGCTCCCTGTGATTTTTAATTGTTCCTGAAAATACAAAGTGACCTGAAGGGAACTCATTTTTCTTCAATGGATGAAGTGAAGACAGAAACGACAAGCCTGTTGAAGAGCCTCAAGCAAGAAGATTTCCAGCATTGCTTGAATCAATGGAAGATACATATGGAGCGGTGTAGAGATGGGGAGGGGGACTAGATAGAAGGTGGCGATGTTTAGAATGCTGTAATTCATCAATACATTTTTTTTTCACCAATCCGGTTATTTTTGTGTCTCACCTCATATGATTGAAAAGGTGTTATTGTCATGAAACTACCAATGTTATTATCACGTAACATAATGGAACTGAACATTAAGAACCTTAACTGTTTTTTCATCCAATGTCGTCCACCAATACGCCTGAAGAAGAACCCAACTTTGAAAGTCATTCGTCACAAGAGCAGTGTTGGCATTGGTACGCACACTCCTGGGCCTACTTGCTCCCTTTCCTTGCAAAACAGTACCACTGATGTCAAATTTTGTGTTTCTTCTTGCGATGGTTAGCACACCAGGGCCACTGCCTCCAAACTCAATTCAACTCAACTGCCATCCTCCGTTTCACCACCGCAGAGTTGTTTGTTGCGGAGTATAAATGCACACAACATACGCGCTGCTCCAGTGACAATTGATTCGCTGCCATTCGGTATTCAAACACAGCAGGGGTTGCCCGGTCCAGCACATCATTCCATTCCCATTCTCAGGCTACACACTGATGCCATTTTCAACACTTTTCACGCGGTGGTTTAAATGCTACAACCTGTGAAACGTCACATACATAAGTATGGGCCACCCTGTATTGTGAGATCTCAGAAGGAGACAGCAATCCTATAACCTGACGTGACCTGAACTTGAACTAAGCTGGCTAATTTGTGGCTAATTTGCGGTTATCATTTTTGTTTAGTGAAGGGAAAAGGGATGCTGAGATGGGATGGGGGTGGTGAACGCAGATATGCATTTACTATATCAATCTGTAATGGTAAAGAAGGAGCTCAGTCAGAAGGTGAAGCTCTCAATTTACCAGTTGATCTGTGTTCCTCCCCTTAACCAAGGTCATGAGCTTTGGGTAATGACGAAAAGGATGAGATTGCGGGTGCAAGCGGCCAAAGTGAACTTTCTTCACAGGGTGGCTGGCCTCTCTCTTAAAGGTATGGTGGGAAGTGCAGATATTCACTCCATTCTAATTATGTTGTTGGACTTAAGCACAGTGTTTGACACCATTGACCATTCTATTTTACTGCACAGGCTAGAAATTGATGTTGGCTCACGGACACTGTGCTTGCCAGTTTTAACTCTTATTTATCAAACCGATTCCAATACGGAACACAGGAAATTCTACCTGGACCAGACAATGTCACTTCTGGTTTTGCGGCCTTGATGATGTCACTTCTGGTTTCAGGCCTGATGACATCACTTCCGCCAACTTGCTTTAAAAACCAGCTGACTTCTGATTGCAAACTCGGTTCTCTCTTGGACTCAGCCTGTATACATTGTACTACCAATTTTCACTTCCTTGCAGCCTTATTCAAGTATACGGATGGCTGCCCCAAACCTTTTTCTTATGTCACACTTGATTAATCCATCTATCCATTATCCAACCCGCTATATCCTAACTACAGGGTCGTGGGGGTCTGCTGGAGCCAATCCCAGCCAACACAGGGTGCAAGACAGGAAACAAACCCCGGGCAGGGCGCCACACACACCAAGCACACACCAGGGACAATTTAGAACCGCCAATGCACCTCACCTGCATGTCTTTGGACTGCGGGAGGAAACCGGAGCACCAGTAGGAAACCCACACACACATGGGGAGAACATGCAAACTCCATGCAGGTTGGACCCAAGAAGCAAACCCCGGTCTCCTAACTGCGAGGCAGCAGCGCTACCCACTGCGCCACCGTGCCGCGCTCACCTGATTAATGCTATAAATATTTACTATAGGGCATCCCCTATACTGCAAAAAATGAAATCTAAGCAAATGTAAAGTATTTATATCATTGCGTTATCATTTCCTTATTGTAAGAATTATTGACTTATCAAAAGATTTGTATTAACAATTATTTAGCTTACTTTAAGTAATCTTTTCAAGTAAATTTTGCTTACACCATTGGCAGATTAGTTTTTTAAATAAATGCAAATCAACTCCTATTTAATGTTTTTTTTTTAGTCTAGCTTTTGCATATGTATTTTTTGCAGAGTAGCATGCATCACAATTAAGCTCTGCACAGAGCAGTTAACACCAAAGAGGAAGGTGAGGTGATGCCCTGCTTGTAAGCCAAGGATGAGCCCCTTGAGAATGCAGCTTCAGGTCAGCCACACTCTACAAGGCCCCAGCCTACCTAACAAGAACGTTAAGAGCAATCGATTTTCTAAACGTTAATTATATTTGTTTAGTGATACTTAAAAAGTGAGACTCATAGTTCAAACAAAACAAAAAAAGGTTCCGTATAATCTGTTTTACAAAACACCTGAATTTTGTGCCAGCAACAGAAAGAGTGACAACTAAATAGCAATCCCATTCTCCATCTACCCAGTGTTTATAGGTCCAAAACTTCAGAGCAACAGTGCTGTCATTTCAAGTCAGCAGAGACAAACGAAATTAACATTTCCAGGTATGCATAATGAAGACTAAGTGGAGAAGTGTTTCTATGAAGATGCTAAAAATCCAAAGGAGAATAAGTAAAGTTGATGGCGACCATTACTCAAAAGAGACGCAAGGGAAAATGTGCAAGCCGGATCACAGTGAAGTTTATGCCAACTTCAAGGAGCGAAGCAGGTGAGAATTGTACAGAATTACCTTATTGCCATTTAAACTTTATTTTTAGTGTGGCAGGGGAACTCAACTCTGGTCCTGGAGGTCCACAGTGATTGCAGGTTTTTAATTAATTAGACACCATTTATCTCTAAATATATAAAATCCAATATCTGTCTGTGTGCTTTTCACGAGAGAACTACTTAATGGATTTAGATCAGGTTTTTTTCTGTAATTTGGTTGAACATTCCAGTTGATTTTGCGACTTCTCTCATTGTGCTAAGTATCATAGTATTTATGAATCTGAGAGAACGGTTGTAGGCCAAGGGAACGGGGTCCGGGGGCCTCCTCACTCATGGTTAAATCTACTTTTTGGCCACGTTTTGGAGTGTACCTTGCCTCCGCTTAGCTAGTAATATCTGTTTGTTTATTGATTTTTAAAATTTGTCCTATTTCACTACTACGCGGGCAAAGCCGTGGGTGCCACTTCCTATCTCTAAGAGAGAGCCCAGGCACCCTGGGGAGAAAGCTCGTTTCAGTCACTTGTGTCCATGGTCTCATTCTTTCGGTCATTACCCAAAGCTCATGACCGTAGGTGAGGGTAGGGACGTAGATCAACTGGTAAATCAAAACTTTCGCCTTCTGACTCATCACTTTCTTCACCACTATAGATTGGTATAGCGACTGCATAACCACGCTCGCTGTCACTATCTGTCAATCTGTCAATCTATCCATCTCCTTTCTCCTCATTCATAAACAAGACCCTGATGTATTTAAACTCCTCCACTTCAGGCAGTAACTCCACTCCCACTCGGAGAGGACAGTCCACCTTTTTCCTATCAAGGACCATTGCCACAGATTTAGAGGTGCTGATCCTGATCCCTGCCGCTAAACACTTGTTTACAAACTGCCACAAACCGCCCCAATGCTGCTTGAGTTCACAGCCCAATGAACCACGTCATCTACAACAAGCAGAATCAATTTCAATAATCATCTTCTTCATCTCTAAATATAAAAAATCCAACATCTGTCTGTCTGTATGTCTGTCCTCTTTTCACGAGAGAATACCTGTTTGTTTATTGCTTTTAAAAGTTTGTCCTGTTTAACTACTAAAAACTACTATATATATATATATATATATATATATATATATATATATATATATATATATATATATATATATACACACTCCATTTATAAAATCCAACGTCTATCTGTCTGTATGTCTGTCCGCTTTTCATGAGAGAACTACTTAACGGATTTATATTGGGATTTTTTTCTATAATTTTCTTGAACATTCCGTTTCATTTTTCGACCTCTCTCATTGTGCTAAGTATCATAGTTCACCTGCGGTACCAATTTATTTGCGCTAATCCAAGAGTGAGGCTGCGAGCCAAGGGGAGGGGGGCAGGACCCTCCTTACTCACACGCCACCCTCGAGGTGTATCTTACATCTGCTTAGCTAGAGAATGAGAGAATTACTTAACAGATTTAGATAGGGTTTTTTTTTTATAGAATTTGCTTGAACATTCTGGTTGATTTTACGACTTCTCTCATCTCACTAAGAATCATAGTTCGCATGCAGGAGCGATATATTCACACTAATTCGAGATAGAGGTTGCAGGCCAAGGTGGGGGTGAAGCATGACGTCAGGAGTGGGGAGCCAGGCGGTGCCTTCCTCACTCAAACACCAGCCTCGGAGCATACCTTGCCTCTGCTTAGCTAGCGAACGAGAGAACTACTTAACGGATTTAGATCTGGATTTTTTCTAGAATTTGCTTGAACATTCCAGTTTAATTTTATGACTTCTCTCATCGTGCTAAGTATCATAGTTCGCTTGTGGTACTGATTTATTCGCACGAGTCCGAGAGAGACACAGTGGTCCTAAGGGAGTGGACGGGGCCCTCCTCATCACATGCCAGCCTTGGAGTGTGTACCTTACATCCGCTTAGCTTGCGAATGAGAGAACTACTTAACAGATTTAGATCTGGATTTTTTCTAGAATTTGCTTGAACATTCCAGGTTGATTTTATGACTTCTCTCATCACGCTAAGAATCATAGTTCACTTGAAGGAGCGAAGCCTGCCACTTAACACTTGATCGCAAACTGCCCCAAACCATCCCAATGCTGCCTGAGTTCACAGCCCGATGAACCACGTCATTTACAACAAGCAGAATCAATTTCATTTATCTTCTTCTTCATCGCTATATATATAAAATCCATCATCTGTTTGTATGTCTGTCTGTTTGTATGTCCACTTTTCACGAGAGAACTACTTAACTGATTTAGATCGGGTTTTTTTCTATTATTTGCTTGAACATTCCGGTGGATTTTGTGACTTCTCTCATCTTGCTTGTGGTAGCGATTTATTCGCACGAATCCGAGAGAGACACAGCAGGCCTAGGGGAGTGGGCAGAGCCCTCCTCATCACACGCCAGCTTTGGAGTGTGTACCTTACATCCACTTAGCTAGTGAATGAGAGAACTACTTAACGGATTTATGTCGGGTTTTTTAGTCGAATTTGCTTCAACATTCCGGCTAAGAATCATAGTTCGCTTGAAGGAGCAATATATTGGTGCTAATCCGAGACAGAGACTGTGGGCCGAGGGGAGGTGGAAGCGTGACATCAGGAGTGGAGAGTCGGTCTGCCGCCGCTTAGCTAGTAATACCTTTTTGTTTATTGATTTTTAAAGTTTGTTGGACGGAGCCGTGGGAGACAGCTCGTTTACTTGTAAAGCTATTTGTTTTTCGTGGTTTTCTTTTAGTTACCTCGTTTGTTATGATTCAGAACCATTAATTGCCTGTTATAATTTTAAAGAGCTGCATTGAGATTTTAATTGTTGCCAGTTTTCTTAATCAGCCATCAGCTAATAATGAAGTGTAAATGACAAAGAAAGTGCCAGTTCTCCAACTAATATGCTTCCATTTAAACCTGTGTAACTGCATCATGAAGTACCTGTGCTAGTACAATGTTTTGAAATAAATGAGAGAGACATGAAGGACAACTCTGTCCTGGACCATAAAACACATGGAGAACATTCTTAGAAAACAAAAAATCTACAACGTGATAAGGATTTGTCTTGGAAGAATGAAAGCACTAACAGGCCATATAATTAAATGCCAGTTGTCATTATCAGCTAGGCCTGGCTTGAATGAAAACCTGCAGCCACTGCAGACCTCCAGGGTCGGAGCTGAGTACCCCCGCTCTAGGGTATTTAAATAAAACAGTTTGTTATCCAGCAGTCATACCACATGCACTTCAGAAGCGGTCATCCACCTGAAGCTGAGCACGTTCAGGCTCGGTCAGTACTTGGATGGGGGGACCAACCAGGAAAAAGCTTGGGTTGATGCTGGAAGAGGTGCTGGTGAGGCCAACAGGGGGCGCTTACCATGTGCTCTGAATACTGGAAACCAGTGCAGTGACAGGGACACCGTGCTTTAGAAATGGTGCCGTCCTTTGGGTTGAGAATTAAAACCAAGGTCCTGACTCTCTGAGGTCAAAAAGGACCCCTGGGTATCCTTCGTAAACAGTAGGGTGTATCCTGAATTCCTGACTAAATTGCTCATGTCTTTCTGGTACCCTATACATCCCCTGTCTCTAACTGGCTAACTGTCTCACCACTTTACCACCTAGTAGCTAATGGTATGGTGAGTGTACTGGTGTAAAAATGGCTACCATCGCATCATCCAGGTGGATCATCCATTCGTGGTGGCTGAAGTGGCTCCCCACTCACTATATAAAGCACTCTGAGTAGTGAGAAAAGCCTTATATAAGTATAAAAAAAGATATTATTACTATAAAAATAACTTTAACCCTTTAAACTCAGCCCCATTGTTTTGGACCTGCCGGCAGGACCAAACAATGATGCAATTTTTTTTAAAAAACTGCATTAAATCATTCATTTCCTCATTTCTATAACTAAAGTGCAATGTTTTTCTTGTTAAAATGCCTTATTGCATTCTCCGATTCCACGGTCCAATGTGTTTTTTCCCACAGTGATGGCCAAATTGCCATAACACCGCAACACCTGACCCCCAGCCCCCCCAAATATGGCTTTTATGAACATCCTGATTCAAATGTGTCCAATCAGATGGGTGGACCATTACCTACTATATGTGAGTGGTATTTTAACTTTCAAATGACTCTGTAGCGGTTCGGGTGAGCACCATACTCCCTCATTGTTCTCAGGAGCCTCTTTTTCCCAGAAGCATCAATAACAGACCCAAGGTTGAGCTGAGCGAATAAAGACACACACTGTCAGCAAGGGGTTTGGTGCAAAGTGAATCCGTGCTTTTAATTAAAACAACTAACAAAGGGTCCCAAAAGCTGAAAAACATCCCCACAGCATGATGCTGCCACCACCATGCTTCACTGTAGAGATGGTATTGGCCTGATGATGAGCGGTGCCTGGTTTCCTCCAAACGTGACGCCTGGCATTCACACCAAAGAGTTCAATCTTTGTCTCATCAGACCAGAGAATTTTCTTTCTCACGGTCTGAGAGTCCTTCAGGTGCCTTTTGGCAAACTCCAGGCGGGCTGCCATGTGCCTTTTACTAAGGAGTGGCTTCCGTCTGGCCACTCTACCATACAGGCCTGATTGGTGGATTGCTGCAGAGATGGTTGTCCTTCTGGAAGGTTCTCTTCTCTCTACAGAGGACCTCTGGAGCTCTGACAGTGACCATCAGGTTCTTGGTCATCTCCCTGACTAAGGCCCTTCTCCCCCGATCGCTCAGTTTAGATGGCCAGCCATCTCTAGGAAGAGTCCTGGTGGTTTCAAACTTCTTCCACTTACAGATGATGGAGTCCACTGTGCTCATTGGGACCTTCAAAGCAGCAGAACTTTTTCTGTAACCTTCCCCAGATATGTGTCTCGAGACAATCCTGTCTCAGAGGTCTACAGACAATTCCTTTGACTTCATGCTTGGTTTGTGCTCTGACATGAACTGTCAACTGTGGGACCTTATATAGACAGGTGTGTGCCTTTCCAAATCATGTCCAGTCAACTGAATTTACCACAGGTGGACTCCAATGAAGCTGCAGAAACATCTCAAGGATGATCAGGGGAAACAGGATGCACCTGAGCTCAGTTTTGAGCTTCACGGCAAAGACTGTGAATACTTATATACATTTGCTTTCTCAATTTTTTTATTTTTAATAAATTTGCAAAAATCTCAAGTAAACTTTTTTTACGTTGTCTTTATGGGGTGTTGTGTGTAGAATTCTGAGGAAAAAAATGAATTTAATCCATTTTGGAATAAGGCTGTAACATAACAAAATGTGGAAAAAGTGATGTGCTGTGAATATTTTCTGGATGCACTCTATCTATCTATCTATCTATCTATCTATCTATCTATCTATCTATCTATCTATCTATCTATCTATCTATCTATCTATCTATCTATCTATCTATCTATCTATCTATCTATCTATCTATCTATCTATCTATCTATCTATCTATCATGGAGGACGGCCAGGGTCCATGCTCGGCTAGGACGCCACTTTTGCTTATGTTCTGGGGGAGCAGCCATGGACTTCACAGTACCTCCCCCGGGACGCTTGGTGGCAGCCTCCCTGGTTGATAATGATGCCTCAGTTTCCCGCAGGGTTTCATGGGAGATGGAGTTCTTCCTAACCCTGTGGGGACCTGGGATGGCCGCCAGGGGGTGAGGCAGAGATAGTTAAGCCCAGCTGGTCTAATCATCGGCCCCACACGGGAGTGCAATTGGGAACAGGTGAGCAAGCACCAGGAGCACTCCCGGGAAGGCCATAAAAGAAGCCAGCAACCACCACTCAGGGCCAGAATAGGGAGGAAGAGGACGAGGTTGCCTGAGAGGAGTGGTGGTACCAGCGGAAGGATTGCTGTCGAGACAACAAGGTACTTTGGGACTGTGTTATACCTGTGTGGTTCAAGGGGAAGACGTGTCCCACAGGTGAAGAAAAAATAAAAAATTTGTTCCATTTACACGTGCCTCAGTGTGAATCTATGCCGGGTCGGATGCTTATATAGCGCCTTTATTCTATCTATCTATCTATCTATCTATCTATCTATCTATCTATCTATCTATCTATCTATCTATCTATCTATCTATCTATCTATCTATCTATCTATCTATCTATCTATATAGTGCCTTTCACATCTATCTATCTATCTATCTATCTATCTATCTATCTATCTATCTATCTATCTATCTATCTATCTATCTATCTATCTATCTATCTATCTATCTATCTATCTATCTATGGGCTTCTTTTAAATGCCAAACTGTCCACAGGAGATATAAAGTTCAGCGCCTATCAAATAAAGATCTATTTACTCCTTCACCCAAGCTGTATTTTCATTTTTGTGCAGTTTATGTCAGGTAGAAAACAAAGCCTTAAAGTTAAATTATTTTTGGTTTACAGTACTTGCTATATGGTTTGTGATATTGTAAGCAACAAGCAAAACCTGACCCAGCTGCAAGTATTTAAACGCTGACGTCCTTTCTTGAAATGTCATAGTCTGTGGTTAACAGGTGCCGAACAAGCCGTATTATATTTGCTCTTGCTGATGAGTCAATTACTTTTGTCAAATGGTGCGAGTCAATCCATTCAGTATTGAGGTGGTCTCACTGAAAGGTGACATATTGAAGCTCCCTTGAAAATTAAACTTCCAATATTTGTGAGAATTATCTCTGATCCAACATTTCAACAGAAAATAATGGATTGGGATGCGGCCTTCTGTCTACTGTAAGTATTTTTAACGTTACAAAATGACGCAGAGG
Organism: Erpetoichthys calabaricus; assembly: GCF_900747795.2. Taxonomy (NCBI): domain Eukaryota; kingdom Metazoa; phylum Chordata; class Cladistia; order Polypteriformes; family Polypteridae; genus Erpetoichthys; species Erpetoichthys calabaricus. The sequence goes on from NC_041394.2 coordinate 7,844,686, forward strand.
TAAATCTAACATTTTTTGTGTCACTTTTAAAGTGAGTCGCAATGAGATTCCTGATTTGCTGGCAATTGTGATGTAAAGCTTGTGAGGAAATTTTATAATTTTAATTAAACTGGAAAGATAAAACTAACCAATTATATTTTTCAGTGTCACGTACATACAAACGTCTGTATGTTTATGGTCAGTGATTTATTTTAATTACAGTAAATAATCAAGCAAATCCTAGCTAGTTTATGTTAAGTTCACACACGCATATGCTTAAGTACAACAGAAAGTTAGTTTTATAATGCTACATAGTTAATGGAAGGTTCTGTGTCTCCTCTTCTTAGAAATGTGCATATCAAGCGTTTCTTAGGGATCCCAATCAGGTACAAGGAAGGCTGAGAGTAGAGGAACACCGCAGTGGTAACAGCCTTTCCTTTTCTGCCTTCAGAACACGGGAAGAAAACCGAAAGGAACTATGAGGTCATCAATGATGTGATGTCAGAAGCCCCGCCCCTTTTGCTACCACCACTAAACAGTATACAAATGATGCAAACCAAAAGTCGGGGCTCAGTCGTGAACCACCGTCCAAGAAAGCTCTGTTCTGAAACTGAACATGACAAGTAAGATGTTATTTTTTGTGCATTTTCAATTCTTATTTTTGTGTGAACTGTTTTTTTTGGCTTAGAATTTCACTTAAATGTTTAAAACTAAAATGCTTGGATTTGGAATTTTGGAAACATTAGAATAATCTAAACGAGAACAGGCTATTCAGCCCAACAAAGCTCACCAGTCCTATCCACTTAATTCTTCTAAAAAACATTGTCGTGTTTTAAAAGTCCCTAAAGTCTTATTGTCTACCACACTACTTGGTCACTTTTTCCCAGGGTCTGTGATTCTCTGTGTAAAGAAAAAGTTTCTATCCTTAACTATTTTAAAGTCACTGTCTCGATCCACTGGACTAATTCTCTTCGTAATTTTCAGTCAGGTCTCCTCTTAATCTTCTTTTGCTTAAACTGTGCAGGCTCAGCCCTGAATCAGCCTAGTCGCTCTTCCTGGACCTTCTCTTGTGCTGCTATGTCCTTTTTGTAGCCTGGAGACTCAAACTGCACCCAGTACTCCAGATGAGGCCTCACCAGTGTGTTATAAAGCTTGAGCAGAACCTCCTGTGACTTGTACTCCACACGTCAAGGCGCTATATAACCTGACATTCTGTTCGCCTTCTTAATGGCTTCTGAACACTGTCTGGCAGTCGATAGCTTAGAGTCCACTACGACTCCTAAATCCTTTTCGTAAGGAGTACTTTTGATTTTCAGACCTCCCGTTGTGTATTCAAACCAAACATTTTTACTTCCTACATATAATACTTTACTTTTACTGAGATTAAATTTCATCTGCCACAATTCTGTCTAAGCCTGCCTGCTGTTCAAGTTACAATGTGATGATTTGATGGATTCTATATTATCTGCCAATCCACCTATCTTGGAATCATCAGTAAACTTAATCAGCTTGTTCCTTATATTCTTTTCCAAATCATTTATATATATTAAAAATAGCAGCGGCCCCAGCACTGATCCCTGCTGGTCACCACTCTTAACATCAGCCAATTCTGATGAGGTTCCTCACACCATCACCCTCTGCTAAATAGTCATTGACTTCAACTTTCATACTGATAATCAGTGTGACCTGGAAGTAAAAGAATTCATGAACCTCCTGGACTCTTTTGATTTGAGACAGCACATTAGTCAGCCTACACACAAAGCAGGTCATACGTTAGACTTAGTAATTACTAAAAGACTAAAAGCTGATGTGAAACAGATCATTGATATTGGTCTATCAGACCATTGTCTTTTACTATTTAATATAGAAATAATGATAGAAAATATTCACGAGAAGCATATTGTTAAAAAATGCTGGTCTGATTCATCAGCAGCTTCAAAATTTACAAACATTCTAAGAGACCAGTCCATTTGTTGTGCTAACTACAATAGCGAGGATGATGTAAATAGTAAGGTGGAAAATTTTAATACTAAGTTAAGAGCTGCTGCTGACATACGTAGTCGCACCTGAAAAGACAGTTAAAAAATCTTCTAGCACTGTTATACCATGGAAGACCCAAAGAGTGTCTGATCTAAAGAAAACATGCCGGAGAGCTGAGCGTAAATGGAGAAAAACTAAACTGATTATCCACTATGTGATATCGAAGGTTAAAATAACAGAATACAATAACACAGTCCATCTTGAGAGGCGCTGCTATTTCTCTAAGATTATAAATAACAATGCTAGTAATCCCAGAGTCTTATTCTCGACGATTGATCATCTGCTAAATCCAGGTCACTCAATGGAATGCCTCCAGAATACTTCCAGTGAAACTTGTGAGGCTTTTGCTGTATTTTTTAATCAAAAAATTAATGATATTAGAAAAAATATAGTACATCTCCCCAATACTGTGAATTTATAATAATGTGAATTTCCCCCTGGGATTAATAAAGTATCTATCTATCTATCTATCTATCTATCTATCTATCTATCTATCTATCTATCTATCTATCTATCTATCTATCTATCTATCTATCTATCTATCTATCTATCTATCTATCTATCTATCTATCTATCTATCTATCTATCTATCTATCTATCTATCTACTGATCCTCTTAAACCCTGGTACTCCATTTTAAATAAATTAAATTCTTTCACCAGGATAGATTTACCTGATTTATATAAAATAATTTCTCAACTGAGACCCTCCCCCTGCATCCTTGACCTAATACCAACGAGTTTTTTCAAAGAAGTATCTGGTGTGCCACTTCATAGTATTCTTGACATAGTAAACTTGTCATTAGATACGGGAGTCTTCCCAAACTGTCTTAAGACTGCTGTAGTTAAACCCCTTCTGAAGAAAAACAATCTTGGCTCCTCTGTTTTGGAAAATTTTAGACCCATCTCTAACCTGCCATTCTTAAGTAAAATTCTAGAGAAGACTGTCATTATGCACCTTAATGACCACCTCAATAAATCTGCTATTCTTGATAAGTTTCAGTCGGGTTTCAGAACAAATTACAGCACAGAAACTGCACTCGTTAAAGTAGTAAATGACTTGCGGGTAAATGCAGACAGAGGCCATTTATCTGTTCTCATCCTCTTAGATCTGAGTGCTGCAGTTGTTCTTAGAAATCACCTTAGTCAATGGGTGGGCCTCTCTGGCAGGGTCTTAAACTGTTTTGAATCCTACCTGGCAGGTAGAAAATTCTTTGTTAGTTGTGGTAATTATATTGCAAAGACACATGATATTCTATATGGTGTTCCACAAGGCTCTATCCTGGGTCTGCTGCTCTTTTCGATCTCCATGCTTCCGTTAGGTCAGATTATCTTGGGGCACAAAGTGAGCTACCACAGCTATTCCGATGACACACAACTGTATTTATCAATAGCGCCTGATGACCCCAACACTCTTGATTCACTGATACAATGTCTCACTTGTGTTACCGAATGGATGAGTAGTAATTTTCTCAAACTAAATAAAAGAGAAACTAATGGATAATAATGAGGTTATTAGAAATAAACTTGATGCGTTAGGATTAAAAGTCAAGACGGAGGTAAAGAATTTAGGGGTAACTATTGACTTTGACCTGAATCTTAAATCACATATTAATCAGATTACTAGGACAGCTTTTTTTCACTTAAGAAATATAACAAAAGTTAGACCTCTTATAACATACAATATGCTGAAAAATGAGTTCATGCTTTTGTTTTCAGTTGACTAGATTACTGTAACGCACTCCTCTCAGGGCCACCCAAAAAAGACATCAATCGATTGCAATGAGTGCAGAAAGGAGCTGCCAGAATCTTAACCCAGAAAAGAAAATCTGAGCATACCTGTTCTGATGTCACTACTCTGGTTACCTGTGCCATTTAGAATTGACTTTAAAATACTGCTTATGGTTTACAAAGCCTTTAATAATCTGCTCCATCTTATATTTTGAAATGTCTTACACCTTACACTCCAAATCGTAACCTTAGATCTTCAAATGAGTGTCTGCTTAGAATTCCAAGAGCTAAACTTAAAAGAAGTGGTGAGGCGGCCTTCTGCTGTTATGTACCTAAAATCTGGAATAGCTTACTGATAGAAATTCACCAGGCTAATACAGTGGAGCACTTTAAAAAACTGCTGAAAACACATTACTTTAGCATGGCTTTCTCAGAGCTTCATTTTAGTTAAATCCTGATACTATGTATATTCAATTAATTATCATTATTATTCATGGTGGCTCCAAAATCCTTACTAACCCCTACTTTCTCTTCTGTTCTCTTCTTAATGGTTGCCCTCATGTTCTCATACACCCTACAATTTACATTTAGGCTTTGGAAACCTAAAGAAACACAGGTATAAATTATTTAACAATTGCCTCTCTCTGGATAAAATTATTAAGCACATTCAAATTCACCTAACCATTTGCGTTATCTGTTTTCTTAATTTAATATTAATAATTCATTACATTTATATAGTGCTTTTCTCACTACTCAAAGTGCTATCCACACAGGGAGGAACCGGGAAGCGAACCCACAATCTTCCTACTGCAAAGCAGCAGCACTACCACTGCACCAGATGTTCCACAGTGAAACATGTAGTCAATGAGTATGTCAGACTTGCTGACCAATTTGCTGATTTTGTTGCCAGACAATGTCTGTTTAACCAACTGAAAATCTCTGGCCATGTCACACTTAGCGACCGAGTGCCTACGTTCCTGCACAGTTGTGTTTGCCCCTTTTAGTGGCAGTCAGTAATGTGCTGCCTGACGGAGCCGGTGCTGTACGAAGAGTTCACAGGTACAAAAAGTTCAGCTGTAATCTCTGGCACTTTTTTCTTTTTTCTACTTTGTCAAAAAACATGAGAAATCACACAGGCGAGCGTCTCCCCTGTTTGTGAGGTTCAAAACAGCCGCACTCCCTATTTCTCATCGTTGTATTGTACTTCTGGATGAGCTTTTACCACGTGTCACCTCTAATGCACACACCGATCACTCCAATGACTAAAGACATATTGTGTCAGGGCAAGTTGGAGTGAATTACTGGGCATGTCACAATATGCGAATAGATTCACGTGAGTGTGTCACCGACTCTCTCTGGCTCATTAAGATCATTTAATGAAGGCTACTACTGAAAGTAGCTGGAGAAAGTCATTAAATATGACATCAGCTTTAGAGTCAAGAGGAGTGAGGGTCTATCTTGGTGACATCAGGAGCAAGTCTTGAACTAATCCTGGACAAGGGTCAACGCTTATATACGCAGCCATGGTTACTCGACAATTTAAATTCATCTGTTAAACTATAAGGAACATCTTTTTATTGTGGTAGGAAAATTCATGTGGACACAGAGAGAACTTGCAGATCAGATCAGGTTAGGACTCAAGGCTAGCCTCCAATGATTGTGTCATAGTAATAAAGCATAACTAAAATAATAAATAATTGTAACTAAACAGATACATTCTTGTTCATTCAAGGATTTTCTTTTCATATTAACCCTTAAACTGCCGGAACCAGCTACAGTTAGGTCCATAAATATTTGGACAGAGACAACTTTATTCTAATTTTGGTTCTGTACATTACCACAATGAATTTTAAATGAAACAACTCCGATGCAGTTGAAGTACAGACTTTCAGCTTTAATCCAGTGGGGTGAACAAAACGATTGCATAAAAATGTGAGGCAACTAAAGCATTTTTTTAACACAATCCCTTCATTTCAGGGGCTCAAAAGTAATTGGACAAATGAAATAACTGGAAATAAAATGTTCATTTCTAATACTTGGTTGAAAACCCTTTGCTGGCAATGACAGCCTGAAGTCTTGAACTCCTGGACATCACCAGATGTTGGGTTTCCTCCTTTTTAATGCTCTGCCAGGCCTTTACTGCAGCGGCTTTCAGTTGCTGTTTGTTTGTGGGCCTTTCTGTCTGAAGTTTAGTCTTCAACAAGTGAAATGCCTGCTCAATTGGGTTAAGATCAGGTGACTGACTTGGCCATTCAAGAATTTTCCACTTCTTTGCTTTAATAAACTCCTGGGTTGCTTTGGCTGTATGTTTTGGGTCATTGTCCATCTGTATCATGAATCAATTGGACTGCTTTATTTAGCTGGATTTGAGCAGACAGTATGTCTCTGAACACCTCAGAATTCATTCGGCTGCTTCTGTCCTGTGTCACATCATCAATAAACACTAGTGTCCCGGTGCCAATGGCAGCCATGCACACCCAAGCCATCACACTGCCTCCCTCCACCATGTTTTACAGATGATGTGCTATGCTTTGGATAATGAGCTGTTCCACGTCTTCTCCATACTTTTTTCTTGCCATCATTCTGGTAGAGGTTGATCTTGGCTTCATCTGTCCAAAGAATGTTTTTCCAGAACTGTGCTGGCTTTTTTAGATGTTCTTTAGCAAAGTCCAATCTCGCCTTTCTATTCTTGAGGCTTATGAGTGGCTTGCACCTTGCAGTGCACCCTCTGTATTTACTTTCATGCAGTCTTCTCTTTATGGTAGACTTGGATATCGATATGCCCGCCTACCCCCTGGAGAGTGTTGTTCACTTGGTTGGCTGTTGTGAAGGGGTTTCTCTTCATCATGGAAATGATTCTGCGATCATCCACCACTGTTGTCTTCCGTAGACGTCCAGGTCTTTTTGCGTTGCTGAGTTCACCAGTGCTTGCTTTCTTTCTCAGGATGTACCAAACTGTAGATTTTTCCACTCGTAATATTGTAGCAATTTCTCCGATGGGTTTTTTTCTGTTGTCGCAGCTTAAGGATGGCTTCTTTCACCTGCATGGAGAGCTCCTTTGACCGCATGTTGTCTGTTCACAGCAAAATCTTCCACATGCAAGCATCAAACCTCAAATCAACTCCAGGCCTTTCATCTGCTTAATTGATAATGACATCACGACGGACTTGACCACACCTGCCCATGAAATAGCCTTTGAGTCAATTGTCCAATTATTTTTGAGCCCCTGAAATGAAGGGATTGTGTTCAAAAAATGCTTTAGTTGCCTCACATTTTTATGCAATCGTTTTGTTCACCCCACTGAATTAAAGCTGAAAGTCTGCACTTCAACTGCATCTGAGTTGTTTCATTTAAAATTCATTGTGGTAATGTACAGAACCAACATTAGAAAAAAGTTGTCTCTGTCCAAATATTTATGGACCTAACTGTATACAGTAATCCCTCCTCCATCGCGGGGGTTGCGTTCCAGAGCCACCCGCGAAATAGGAAAATCCGCGAAGTAGAAACCATATGTTTATATGGTTATTTTTAGAATGTCATGCTTGGGTCACAGATTTGCGCAGAAACACAGGAGGTTGTAGAGAGACAGGAACGTTATTCAAACACTGCAAACAAACATTTGTCTCTTTTTCAAAAGTTTAAACTGTGCTCCATGACAAGACAGAGATGACAGTTCTGTCTCACAATTAAAAGAATGCAAACATATCTTCCTTTTCAAAGGAGTGCAAAGCAAGCAGTCAAAAAAAAAATCAATAGGGCTTTTTGGCTTTTAAGTATGCGAAGCACCGCCGGTACAAAGCTGTTGAAGGCGGCAGCTCACACCCCCTCTGTCAGGATCAGAGAGAGAGAGAGAGAGAGAGCCACAGAAAAACAAACAGTCAAAAATCAATACGTGCCCTTTGAGCTTTTAAGTATGCGAAGCTCTGTGCAGCCTGTCCTTCAGGAAGCAGCTGCACACAGCCCCCCTGCTCACACCCCCCTACGTCAGCGCAAGAGAGAGAGAGAGAGAGAGAAAGTAAGCTGGGTAGCTTCTCAGCCATCTGCCAATAGCGTTCCTTGTATGAAATCAACTGGGCAAACCAACTGAGGAAGCATGTACCAGAAATTAAAAGACCCATTGTCCGCTGAAACCCGCGAAGCAGCGAAAAATCCGCGATATACATTTAAATATGCTTACATATAAAATCCGCGATGGAGTGAAGCCGCGAAAGGCGAAGCGCGATATAGCGAGGGATCACTGTAGTCGGTTCCCAATGCAATTTGATAGTATGCCGGAGCCGAGTATATTTGGTGACGTACATTCGTTGAACGCCACAACCAGCTAAAGTCGATTTCCAGGGCAATTTGCAAGCATGCCGAAGCCGAATATATTCGGCGACATACATTCGGCGATGTATATTCATTGAACTCTGCAACCGGTTAGAGTTGTTTCCCAGTGCAATTTGCCAGCACACCAGAGCTGAGTATATTTAGCGACGTATATTCATTGAATGCTGCAGCCAGCTACAGTTGTGTCTCAGCACAATTTGCCAGCACATAGGGGCGAGTATATTCAGTGACATACATTCACTGAACACCGCAATTGGCTATAGTCGCTTCCCAGAGCAATTTGCCAGCACGCCGGAGCTGATCAGTCCGTGCCGTACATTCATTGAGCAGCCACATACAATAATAGATTGTTGCAGTAGTTTTTATTTTATAGTTTTTACAGTTCATTGGCAGTGTGTAAAATGATCAGTGTTGTTGCAGTACTTGTAATGCTCTTTGCATGAAAAAAATACGTGTTCCATTAAAATTTCACTATTTTTTGGTGAATCGTGACGTTTCCTTAAAAAGTGCATTAAAAAAGAGTTTGGCATCCAGGAGTGCATTAACCCCCCCAAGTATGCGGCATTTTAAGGGTTAAACACAAAGCTTCCCAGGTTCCTCTTGCCTTCGGACTTTATTCTCATTGCGTCAAAAAATTAATTAATTAGTTAATTAGAATCATTAATGTATTACTTGCTGTATTGTTGCTACGCCATTTCAAACTCTCATCATCTAGATGCTATCAGCCATTCTGAAATCTCTGTGATGGAATTTAAACCCATCGAGACATTGTCTACATTTCTGAAAACAAAGATCTTTCTACATTTTGCTTCACACTTGAATGTCTCTGTTTCCAGCTTCACACTCCTTTGACTTACAATCCTCAGTTCTCGTTTCGGTTTTGGTGTTTCTCTCACACCTTTCCTTCTGGTTACCTACACATGCTTGTTTTACGTGCTTTGCATTTTTTACGTTCTTCTCCTCGTCCTTTCCTTTCCTGACATTGACAATACAGATTTTGAGACAACTGCATTAACCACTGCTGTGTGGATGCAGCATGCAGCAGATTTCAGGAAGTCAACGCTTTCTTTAACATTTTTCACATTCCTGGTGCTAACATCACTCGTCTTTCCTTGTATGGGTTGATGCCCTATAAAACACTGGCTGAGCGATTTTGTTGCACTGTCAGTTATGGGCTTGCCGTTTCAAAAAACGTTTCATGTAAACTCTGCGCTGTGATCAAAGGGGAAGAGTGTGGTAGCCGAACAATCTGACAAGACTTCAGCAAATTCAAATGTCAGAACAATTTTGATGAGAACAAGTCATTCAGACTAACAAACCCATGGATCTTACGCATCTATTTTCTGCTGTATTCCCAGTGCTTCCATGATAGGCTTCACTCTCCTTAACCCTGAATTAAGAAGGTCTGAAAAACGCTGTGATGTAATTGAATTCCTTTGATCTTCTTGACAAACTCTGAATTCCCTTCATCCCAAATAAATCTTTTGCTTTGGCGAGGGCCGCTGAAAGGAATTTTTGCATAGCCTGTGTAATGCAGGCTGCCTGAATTTGCTTAAAAACAAGCTTTGTTTTTTTCTGTTTTGCAGTGTTTTGTGTCATCCTTACTAACTTTGTTCTCTCTGCTATTACTGTCGTAATAATGCACTTAGTTCTTAGGTGGCAATTCAGGGGGTTTGAGATGGTCTCCGATGTAGGATTCTTTCCAGGATATTTCTTTGGGAATTTTTGGGACTCTCACATCTCATTAACCTCTGTATATTAATGATAAGTAGTCACTTTGTCTTAAGGAAGGAAGATGTAAAGCCTCATATCAATGAACATGAGGAGGTCTTTTGTTGCTGTTCATATCTCTTAGAAGGACATGCAAAAGTTACCATGAGCTATTGGATGATGGCACAGCTAGATATGCTGGAAATTAAGGGAGGAATTGTGGGACTCTGGAACAAACTACCGACACGTGGACATGAGGCAGAAACCTCAACTACTTTTAAGAAGAATCTGGATGAGATGAGATATTGGGACAGGTTAGCCATTAGCTAAACAAACGAGCTTCATGGACTGAATGGTCTCCTCTTGTTTGTTGAATTTCTTATGAGCATCTCTGTAACGTGTGAGAGGGAGAGAGAAGATGGGAGCATGCGCTGTTTACAGCACGTTGCTGCACCCACCACACGATGAACCACCCGGATTGAGATCTGAGTGCAGCAGTTGACACCTCAACACCACAATGAAGTGCGTGAGGTTTTTTTACAGTGGTTGGAGTGCCAATCCTGTCACCAACCCCTAGGTTTTCCCTGAAAGTTGGAGGACCTGCTTTCAGGGATGGATGCAGATTAACGTCATACCCAGTTCAAAGCAATTACAGGTTAAGCTACCAACCCATGTGGATTCACCTGACTCTTCCAGATCAAAAAGTAAACCCTTAGAGATCTTATAACTATTATCTGACCTGTTCACTGTCGTTATGCCTGACAAATGTCTTCCAACTCAACAGCGTTTGTTCCTGTCCTTCGACCAGTTCTTCCCGGACAACCTCCACCCTCCTTCTCCTCCTCCTCCTCCAAAGTCGATTTAGGGTGTCAAGAAAATAGACCACCCTGGCCCACTAACGATAGCTCAACCTAAGAAATAAATTGGGCCAGAAATGGACTTGTGAAAATGTTGACTGTTAACTTGAAAATCTTCTTGAAAATGTGAATTTTGGAACTAAGGTGGTTTTTCAGTCAAGAAGTTCTTCAGTCTGAGACTCTGGAGCAGTGAGAGCGTGTTCTCTGGAGTGACGAATCACACCTCACTATCTCTACGTCTGATAGAAAAATCTGGGTTTAGAGGATGCCAGGACAAAGCTACCTTCTGGGCAGTATAGTGCCTACTGTGAAGCTTGGTGGAAGAAGGTTAATGGCCTGGGACTGTTTTTCCGAGCTTTGGGTTAGGCCCCTAGGTTCCATTGAAAGGTACTGTTAATGCTGCAGCATGCAAAGACAATTGTGAATGGTCCATTTCTGTTCCAGCATGACTTTACCCCGAGCATAAAGTCCAAAAAGACATGGACGAGCTTGAGTAGCCTGCACAGAACCCTGACCACAAACCTTTGGGATGAAATGGACTACCAACTGCAAGCCAGGTATTCTCGTGCAATATCAGTGCCTTACTTCACAAATGCTCTTTTGGATTAAATGGCCACAACGTCTAACAGAAACACTCCAAAATCTTACGTAAAACCTTGTCAGAAAAATGCAGACTATTGTAACTACAGAGAGGGGTGTTGACTCCATATTGAAATTATATTAACTCGCTGATTCAGCTGACAAACGTAAAGGCGTCCGGTGGACCCTATTATACCAGCTTGAAGATCTTGACTTTGCTGCCCTCTCTTCAAAGTTACATCATTTGCAGGAGAAGACTGACAGACTGAACACTTTTACCAAGCAAACAGGCCTCAAAACACAAATGATGCACATAAATGCCCACCCTAGTGCACCTATCACAGTAAATGTTTGCATATCTTGACAGTCTTGTTAATAAGGTGTAAGAGATGGCCGGCAGCCCAGCCCGGTCGGGATGCCCAAGAAGTGGAAGGATTGGGGAAGGCACCTTCTTTAGGGCACTGTCTCCCCCAAAACACTAGGTGGCAGCTCCCCTGGGTTACGGAGTCCCACAGTGCATCATGGGACTTAGAGTTCTGTATCTCAGCCCTGTTGGGTGCGGCAAGGGGATGCTGTGGAAGAACCATGGGGTATAAGGTTTCCCCCTGTCCCAGAAGTGCTGGCAGATTACGTGGGCAGAAGAGCAGAAGCACTTCCGGGTCAGACAATATAAAAGGACCAGACCGACCTCACAGGGACAAGCCAGAATACATGCATTTCATGTGTGTTCCATGTCTACAATGATCTGTGTAAGCGTAGGATGTCAGGAAATGAGAGACAAGAAACGCTGAACACATACCTAAAGCAGAACCTTTTTCCATGTTATACTAATAATGACGAGAAGTGTATAATGTGCGAAGACTTTAGTCCAAATATCAAATAAACACATGCACTTTTATTCAAGAATATAACCAAAGAAAAAAAATTTAAATTTACATGTTTCTGTCAATGAGTTAAAAACCCAAGCTCAAATGACAATCGACAAATAATCAATACATCTTCTTGCATGGTGCAGAGGTTAGAACTACTGCCTTATAACCAAAAGGTTGTGGGTTCGAGTCCAGGTGCTCCTAATCTTGAATAGTGAGCTGCTGTTATTATTACTATAATATAATAAAAAATATACCTTTGATTTGAGTCTGTAACATCCGGTCGATTGACAGCAACATGTAAATTGAATGATTTTTTTTTTCTTTGGTTATATTCTTGAATAAAAGCGCACGTGTTTATTTATGTATATTTATCTGTTTAAATTGTACATCTGCATCCCCATACACTAGTGGCAGAACGGCAAAAAGGCTAGCGTGTAGTACTGGCCAGGGGGTTAGCGAGCGTAGTGAGCAGGGGGTAAAGCCCTCTAGTTTGGTTAAAAAAAAATACTGTACATATTAAAATGTACTAAGCAGTTACATGGGAAAAATGTATTTTTCTTTCTTTTTAACATTTTCATCTTGCTTTTCATTCTACTTTTACTAATTAGTGGGCTGACACTAAAGTAGCTGCAGCCTTTCGTGATTCAGTGTTGTTTGCCTGGGTGTCTGCTTTGCTCATTTTTAATTGTCATTATTAAGACACAATGAAGGGAGGCAAACTGCACAGAGAAAGGGCAAAATATAATGAAAAGAGAGTTAAGCATTTAAATCTATAGCAAAAACAGAAATATTCTTAAAGGTCGTATAAATGTAAAAATCATGCTGTGGAGCTTTTGTGAACGTAGAATAAGAGAAGAGGGAAAAACAAATACCAGCTAATTAAATTGGATCAGTGTTATCAGGTGTTGTCACTGATTATGAATCTGGTTGGAACAAAAACCTGCAGCCACAGTGGGCCCCCAGGACAGTGTTTAGGAATCCCTGGTATGGGGGGTTATCTTCAGGGCTTTTACACCAATTGAAATTCCACCATGGGTTCATGGGTCTGGGCTGTCACTCATATCTTTCCCTCTTGTGTCCTCAGATCAAAGACCGCAGGCTGGAAGGTTGCTGATGTCATTTCTGCTGATCCTTCGGAAGTGTCACCTCTTCTTCCCCAGGATCAGACTGAAGAAGATGCCTCCTCAGATCATTGCACTTTTGTTTGCTTTTTGTGGCACAACACCTGCCATTAAATGTGGTTCCTCAACTCTTTTATAATTTCCATAATTTCCTTTTCCTCTCTAACAATACCTTGTAAGAAACTACGTTCAAATTTAATTAACAAGAGCAAAATGACATGGGGATGAACAGAAGCAAAGAGATGAATGCAACATTCAAGTCAAAAAGCAGGTAGGGGTCAAAATACTGAAGGAGATGGAAAGATCTCTTTATTAAAAACCAAAAGTCAGAGTCTGAATAACAATGCAGAAGTCTTGACACAGCCCTGGTTTTATTTGTCCTTTACTAACCCAAATTGCTAAGATTGTACTTGCAGGTATATTGAATCTGAGAGATTGGATGCAGAGCATTGCTTACCACCATCCAGTGGCTTCACTAGGGCTGGGATCACCCAATGCTGTAACCAAGGAAGGATTAAGCCCCCCACCTGCTTCTGAGTGACTTGATGAACACAGCACCATAACGGAGAGTTGATCATACTCTAAACAAAGCAGCACATGGACTCTCGGACACTTAATGCAATGCGGTTATTTTGACTATTAACAGCGTGAGGACACTCGATCATTTCATCTAAGAGGGTAGGGGGTCCACCTTTTTGATTTTAGCTAGCGAACACTCAAGTGTTTCATCATAAAAATTTTATAGACAGTCATTTGGGCATCACACTCAAACCCCCCAATGATGGAGTGACAACCTAGTGACACCACTGCCACAATTTTTTAAAGACAGGATATGCTGGCAAAATGCATCAATTGGCTATGGCCATGCAAAGACTATCACAACATTTCAGTAATCAGAAAACACAAAATGCTGCTGCCACAATAAAAATAAAAAATATTAACACCAACATAAATAAACAGTCCAGAAAATAAAACAAAGATGTTAAAACCCTGATTCATTACACCCTACTGCCTGGAATTACAGAAAGCCCACTCTTTATGAGGGGCTCCAAAGTATCAGAACGCTCATTATTGGCATGGCAGTTCTTTTCTTGCCTCAAGATATTTCATTAAGTTTTCTTAGAGATTTATTCATTTAATTTACATCTTCCTTTGTAACAAGCTGTGATACCAACTTGCTGACACAAGTGAATTCCATGAATGAAACAGAAAACGTTCACAAAATAAATAAAGAAAATATTTCACATAAAACAAACAAACAAAAGTTTTTCATTAAATCTGGTCAATGTGATTAAGATAATAGTATTCACCCCATCTAATATGGCTGACATATTCTGAGCTAGATAGATAGATAGATAGATAGATAGATAGATAGATAGATAGATAGATAGATAGATAGATAGATAGATAGATAGATAGATAGATAGATAGATAGATAGATAGATAGATAGATAGATAGACATCTTTTGTTCTTACCTGCAGATCCTTCTGGGCTTTTCATTTCCTTACAAGACATAGACGATCGCCTTGTTAGATCAAAGCTAGTCCTTGATTTCTGTCTTTTCAGAGGTGACAAAATGTCCTCTGCAGTCATTTCTGATATCTGTGTCACCCTTTCACATTCCATGACTAGCGCCACAGTATTAGGGTCCTTCATGGCAGCACTTGAACTTGCCCCTGTGCCTCCTCCACCAGCACCACCTCCTGTAGCAGCTTGTATTTGCTCCTCTTGGTTCTCTGTCCCTTTAGAGGCAGAGCGGGTCACTTGTCCTGACTGACTCCCATTAGTCTGTGAGCAAACATTGTTGACTTTTGCCTTCCGCGGCTCCCCTTGGTTGCTATAGACTTTGTAGCGGATCATTAGGATTATAATGAAGACCAGTACAGAGGCCACAATGATGCCTCCGATGATGATGATCATGGTTCCTCCCAGGAATTGGCTATGCATAGACTGGCACTGGCTATATTCTTGATCGGTGGTGAACTGCAGACAACCCACGACCCTGGTAGCAGTCAGAGAAGTGATGCCATCATCATAGACAGCCAAAACACAGAGGTCATACTCACGCCCTGAGATCAGGTCCTTAACCAGGAAATCTTGGCTGGAGGAAGGGATCATCCTGAAAAAAAAATGGAACAGGTTTTGGAATTCGGTATGATAGAGCGAGCGAGCGAGAGAGAGAGAGAGAGAGAGAGAGAGAAAGGTTGGGAGAGTGCATTGATATCACATGTTTCCGAACCCACCACACGACGAATCACCTCAGGATCCCAATTTAGCACCGAAGTGCAGTTGTGCAATGGGCGACACCTCAGCACCACAGTAGTTTGAATGAAATGGTGCGGAGTTTTTTACAGTGGCTGGAGTACCAATCCTGCCACCAACCCCCAAGTTCCCCCTGCAAGTTGGAGGACCTGAAAGAAAAATTCATTTTATAGAAATGTTTCTTGTATGCCATGTGTAAGGTAATCTTGAAAGGCCAGTAAATGAAATTCCCCCATTCCTCACAATAATGTTCAGACATCAATGCTGTTGTGATCATTTCACTCATTCCATTTAAAACATCAGGTCAGAGCAAACCAAGAAAATAATCAGCAAGGACTGAAACACAAAAGACAAGAGATATACCAAACAATTATATGAAAAGGTGAAATATATAACTCTGTATATTGCCACATGTGAGCACTTGGGGAGCATCTAGATGTTTTTTTTTAGGTAAGTAAACCAACTGCAGTACCAGGACAAAAAGCAAACATTGACCACCTCCTCTGCATTCCCAACAGAACAGAAGACGGGTCCCATGATGGACCATGAAGTCACTTCCGGAATAATTCCAGGTGACCTTGCCAGTTCCGCTCCAAATCGCTATTTAAAGATTGAAGGCACCAGAACCCGGCGTCCATTCAGTATACACTTGTTTAGGAAATGGAACTCCATGATAGAGAAGCTCATTTTCACGAGGAATGTGAGACGACATTCTCGTTATGAATCCTATTCATTTAATCTGTTGAACCCTGGAGTCCAGTTTTCAGGCCAGCCACATACCCTGTTGTCATATATACCCTTGTAGCAGTGCTACTGTGGGAAGAACTCCATTTCCCAGCAGTAATAATGTTGCTGGCCTGGCCTGCCAGCCTTCGCTGTATTAGACTATGCACATAATTTACCACGGTGTAGTTACGCTCTTACGCTACTTACACAAGTTTCCAGCTTTTTTTTAAGCTGTTTTGTTTTCTCTCATAGGTTTCAAGAAGAAAACAAAAAGGCCTTCAACTGTACTTTAGCATGGGATCAACTCAAAACAATGGATGTGTACAGTAGGGAACACAGAGAAGGTACAAGCAGGCAAAGAAAACTTTTACTGTTCGGCTCCATGGGAGGTTTCTGGCATCCCTGAACTCACGTTAGGACATCTGTGTTGCAGTGTGACATGTGTACCACCCCAGTCAAACTCCCCACCTGCCACTGTCCCCGGAGCAAGTCACATCACGCTGGTGGGAGTTCAAGCACTGGACACTAGGAGTGAGAGCCCTGCAGGGAATTGGAGATGTGAAGCAATCGGTCTAAAATGGTAAAAATCACGTGAAGTGTTCTTGTGTATTGTTTCCTACACTAAACAATATTTTGAAATGAATCAATCAAAGGTGATGATAAGGCCTAGTGAGGAGGTGTATGGGGAGAACAGCTGAGGGCTCAGCACCGAGCCTTGAGCCATCCCCATACTTACCTGATGCACCTATGAAATATCTCCACAGCAGGACACACGGTAGGATTTGCCCAAGAGATAGGACTCAAACCAAACTGAGGAGAGTCTCAGTGATGCCAGGCTCTGAGAGGGTGGCGAGAAAGATCTGAGTATGACCGTGTCAAAGGTAGTGGAGAGATCTAACAGAAGGAACGTGGATGACATGGTGGTATAGCTCTAGTTTGCCGTAACAACAACAACAATTTATTTCTTGTATGGCCCAAAATCACACAAGGAATGTCTCAATGGACTTTAACATTACCACCCCAGTCAAACTCCCCACCTGCCACTGTCCCCGGAGCAAGTCACATCACGCCGGTGGGAGTTCAAGCACTTGACACTAGAAGTGAGAGCCCTGCAGGGAATTGGAGATGTGAGGCAATCAGTCTAAAATGGTAAAAATCACGTGAAGAGTTCTTGTGTATTGTTTCCTACACTAAACTAATATTTTGAAATGAATCAATCAAAGGTGATGATAAGGCCTAGTGAGGAGGTGCATGGGGAGAACAGCTAGAGGGCTCAGCACCGATCCTTGAGCCATCCTGAATGTTTATCTGATGCACCTTTGAAATCTCTCCACAACAGGACACACAGTAGGATCTACGCAAGAGGTAGGACTCAAACCAAACTGAGGAGAGTCTCAGTGATGCCAAGGTAATAGAGAGTGGCAAGGAGGATCTGAGTATGACCGTGTCAAAGGTAGTGAAGAGATCTAATTTGTTACTAACCCTCACCTATTCTGTTTCTCTTCTCGGTACTCAAATGTGGCACTTGGTGCCACGGCCCACCTGCCAAGTTGTTTTGCCTGCCTCAGGTAAAGTAATCCCTGATGGAGGATCGCAGAAATCATCGGGTAGAGGGGTCCTTTCATCGGATTGGCTGGCTCAGCACTGTCTCAGCTGTGGAATGGCCAAATGGGGGAGGCAGCTTGATGGCCAAGGTCTCCAGGACTCTGAACAAATCCAAATCATATTATGTGATATCATCTACTGTTAAATTGTGCTCCGTACTTGTAATGTTTTTATTTTTATACTGTATTGATGATTCCTTGTGTTCTGTTCTGTGTGTTGTACTGTATTAACCCCCCTCCTTTTTGACACCCACTGCATGCCCAACCTACCTGGAAAGGGGTCTCTCTTTGAACTGCCTTTCCCAAAGTTTCTTCCATTTTTTCCCTACAAGGTTTTTTTTTTTGGGAGCTTTTCCTTGTCTTCTCAGAGAGTCAAGGCTGGGGGGCTGTCAAGAGGCAGGGCCTGTTAAAGCCCATTGTGGTACTTCTTGTGTGATTTTGGGCTATACAAAAATAAACTGTATTGTATTGTATTTAACAGGAGGAACACAGATCACAGATGACATGGTGGTAGCTCTAGCCTGCCGTAACAATAAGAACAATTTATTTCTTGTATAGTCCAAAATCACACAAGGAATGTCTCAATGGGCTTTAACATTACCACCCCAGTCATACTCCCTACCTGCCTCCTGACTCAAGAGCCACACGTGAAAAGGGAGGTGCAGGGCAATTGATTAGAAGGTGGTGAAAATCATGTGAAGTGTTCCTGTGCATTGATTCTGGCACTGAAGACTGTTCTGAAGCAAATAACTCAAAGGCGCAGTTTTGGCATTAGGCCCTTATTATGGACAGTACAAAATGATGACAACGCGTTCTACGGTATCAATCTGTTGTTATAACATTGTGTCTGATCATCATGTTATTACTCTATATATAATAAACTTTTTTTATTTTTAAAATTGAATACAGATGGGGGTGGGGTTATGGTGCCAAAATGCTGGGGAGGGCACAGATTTCTGTTCTTTTTTGACTAAACAAAGTACCCGGATGGTCCCCAGCCTTTCACATACTACTTTAGTCAAAAAACTGCCATCGGAGGACTTGTACTGAGGAATTTGTCAATGAAAGAAAAAGAAATGAGCTAAAGAGGTACTGTGCTCTTCTCTTTTATTTCTGTACAAGGGGGGCTCTGCCCCTTGCTCGCTTCGCTCGCCTACCCCCGGCGTTGGGTATCCTGAAATACATTAGTCAAAGTCGTTCGTCTTGGAGCCATGCCCACTTTGCTTACGGCATTTCAGACACGCGTTGTAGGCGCCTGCGTTCATTGATTTTATCCAGGCGGGCTCGTGTTTGTATATCTGTCAGTCGAGCTCGTTCATTTTGAACCCGTGCCTGGTTTGCTTCTGCAGTTTCAGACGTGCATTGTAAGCACCTGTGTTCATTGATCTTATCCAGGTGGGCTCGTGTTTGTATCGTTGAGCTGTATTGTGTTTGCATTCGGTGTAAAGCGTTCAGCGGTTTGTACAATCCCAAGCAGCACATTATTCCTAACTTCACACCGCAGTAGTGCCACTCACAATATGGCGGTGACACCTGCGCCTTCCGCAGTAGTGCCACTCACAATATGGTGGTGACGCCTGCGCCTTCACTCATTGTGGACCTGTGGGGCCTCCGTAGCCTCTTCCGTTTGAATCTGGGCTGCAGCGCAGAATCCTCTTTTTTGTGTGGCTGTGTCGGTAGTCGTTAGCTATGGGTGCCTTTTTGCTTCATTTCTCATCCACGTCAGTTGAGCTCTTTCGTTTTTAGGCCGTGACTCCTTCGTGCGCGGTGGATACGACTTCGCTTGCGGTTTATGAGACATGCGCTATACGCGCCTGCGCAGTACGTCTCATTTTCCCATCACCGTGTACCTTCATCCATGCCATCCGGTTTACCATTCTCGGTTAGTAATATGGATGATCAGAACTTACTATATTTTCTTTTTTCATTTTATGATTAATCACAGTTTAAAGGAACGCATACAAGAACATATCTGCTCTATACGGAGCAAACACATTTGAAACGTCATTCAAAATCTGTGTTGCAGTTATCGATAAAACTGCCATCATCATCTACATACCGGGGGGAAAAAATATGGCTTGTGGTGGTAAACTAAATATAATTCTAATTGAAATAAAAGGAAACAGAAAGACAGCACCATTCCTTTTAATGGACTTGCTTAAACCACAAAGCAATTCACAGTATGAGCCAGGGACACTAACAAATACGCCAGACAAAGTCAATCAATATTACCTAAAATAAAGTGGGACTTGTTTAAATATTTATAAAGCATTTATTTGACTATTGCACATCATATCAGCAACAAGCCAACAAAAAACAAACACGTTTATGAGAATTTTATTAATTATTTCAATCTGGCACACTGAGCTAATTAAAATGTAAAGGCCTTTTAGCAGAATGTCTGAATGGAATAAAATTCTTGGTCTGGCCAAAGTCTGTTTTTTTATTTTCGTTTTCCAAAATTAAAGGAACACTTTGAAAACACATCAGCTCTCAATGGGAAAAAAATCCTACTGGATATCTCTACTGCTATGGACTGGTAATGTGTTAGGAACAACAGGATGGCTTATCGTTTGATGGGCTGAATTCAAAGTCAATTCAAGTTGGGGAGCATGCACTGGTACAGTGCATTGCCGCACCCACTACATGACGAAACAACTCAGGATCTAAGTTGGTGACCCCCCAGACATGCGGTCAAGTCCCATCCTCCGGAAATGACCCTCTATCTACCGCAGCCAGGTGTTACGTGGGCAACCCCTTGGTCTGGTCTAACCGGATCACCCTTGGGGGAACGCACCACATGGTCGTAGTGCCGTAACTGACGCTCCCTCACAATGCAGGTAATGTGCCTCATTCAGGACTCCATAAGCAACCGCTCATTTGACACAAAGTCAAACCAACGGTACCCAAGGATTTTCCGGAGAGACACAATACCAAAGGAGTCCAGTCTTCGTCTCAGGTCACTAGATAGCGTCCATGTCTCGCAACCATATAGTAAGACAGGAAGCACCAGGACTCTAAAGCCTTGGACCTTCTTCCTTTTGCATAGATATCGGGAGCGCCACACACCCCTTTCCAGTGACCTCATGACCCCCCATGCTCTCCCAATCCGTCTACTGACTTGAATGTCACTGCCGAGTTAAGTAAACCTCTCAACAAGGTCGACACTTTCTCTGCACATAGACACACTGCTGATGGCCGTGCCCAAGAGGTCATTAAAGGCCTGGCTCTTGGTTTTTATCAGGACTCAGAAGCCCAGACACTCAGATTCCTCACTTAGTCTCTTGAGTGCCCCGATCAGAGCCTCCACTGACACCTCGAATATCACAGCATCATCAGCAAAGTCAAGGTCCATGAATTTTTCTTCACCAGCTGATGCCCCACAGCCGCTGGACCTCAAAACCTTGCCCAACACCCAGTCCATACAAGCATTGAACAGAGTAGGAGCAGAACACACCCCTAACAAACCCCAGGATCAACTGGGAAAAACACAGAGGTCCTGCCTCCACTCTGCACAGCACTCATAGTACCAGTGTACAGGCCGGCCATGATATCCAGCAACCTCAAGGGGAGCCTCAGGATGTCCCACAGGGCAGCTTGATCAACTGAGTTGAACGCTTTGCGAAAATCGAAGGCTGCAAATTAACCGAGAGCAGTGTTTCCCCATGTAGTTGCCGCAATCCAAGCGATCACCCTTCCCTTTCCAGATAGAGACGACAAGTCCCATTTTACAGTCAGTTGGGATGATGCCAGTCTCCCAAATGGAAGCAAAGATTGCTTGCAATGCCAGGAGGACAGCCTTACCACCAGCCTGGAGAAGTTCACCGCGGATACCACAGATCCCTGCAACCTTTCCCCCCCTCAGCTGGTTCACCACCTGTGCAATCTCAGTGAGATTGAGTGGTTCACAGCTAATTGGAGGATCAGCCCCAAGAACCGTGGACCCAGAGATATCCAACGCCTTAGCCGGAGGATCAGCTTTGAACAACTGCCCAAAGCCAGCCCAGCGGGTCACATCTGCAGTGTCATCCGTAAGGACTGTTCCATCAGTCGCCCTGACTGCGACTCTCCGAGGAACAGATTTGAATGTGCGTAATGCTTCGATTCCTCTGTAAGCAGAACGTGGGTCACTAGATCACAGATGGTGTGTCACTTGCTCACAGATTCCTCTAACAAACACCTCTTTATCTTCTCTCAGAGCCCTCACAGCCGTCCTTCTCAGTTCCCGGTACAGACCAGAGTTGCCATTGAGCCGTGTGCTGCGACTCCTCTCGATGATATCGAGGGTGTCCTGCGAGATGAAACACCTCCTTCTGGGAACACCGGTAACACCAACACAACCCTCAGCAACTTTCAGGGTCTTGTCACAGAAGGTCTCCCATATCACATTAGGATCGGCAGTCGCACCCAAATCTGCAAGTTCCTCACACAAACTGCATGCAAACTCATTAGAAACAGCCTGGTCTTGGAGTCTGGCCAAGTCCAAGCTCATTTTCCTAGTAGATGGTAACCTGCTGGACCTACGCTGGATATTAAGAGTAGTAAAAACAACTCTATGGTCAGAATTCACAAACTGGGCACTTTCTGTAGACCCTGCAGTTTTGCAAGAGACTCCAGTGTCTGTCCACGAGGATCTGATCGATCTCCTGCACCACCAGTATTGGAGTACTAAGTCTAATGATGCAGTTCTGGGTGCTGATACCAGGATCCAGAGATTCGCAGTCCCTGACCTTTTGCAAAGTCAAGGAACATGGAGCCACTTTCACCACGGTCACCAGACCCATGGGGACCGAGACAATCCTCATAGCCAGCCCTGTCAGTGCCAGTGGCTACACTGAAGTCACCCATGACCAGAGGAGTGTCACCTCGTGGGCACCCATCAACCAGCGAAGCTGCGAATAAAATGTCTCCCTCGCTTGTCTGACAACAGACAAGGCACCCAGAGAGTACCGTAATCTGAGTCTCATAATACGCTCTTTGAAAGGAGTGACATTGGACACCATCGGAAGAAGCCAATCTGCTACAGCAACAGCTACTCCCCCAGTATGACAGCCATCAGAGCGACCAGACCAAGAAAATGTGTATCCACCTACAGAGATCTGGCCAGTCCCTGATCTGTGCACCTCAGAGAGTGCCGTCACTGAAATGCGGAGTTTATGCAGCTCCTCCGACAGCAGAGGAAGATAATCATCTTGCCAGAGAGGCAAGACGTTCCATGTGCCCACCCATATGGGCTGCCTCAAATTGGGCCCCGAGTGCTGCTGTGCAGCGGGAGATGCCTCAGCACCATACCAGTTCCGATCCCCTACACACCTGACCCCACTGGCTCTCCAATGGTTTCGACTGTTCCGGGGATGGAGCTCCCGAGGGATTTTCCTCATGTCCTTCATAATGCGAGCAGCCTTCCTATGGGCAGCTGCAGCAGAGCTACTCCCAAGAAGAGCAAAAAGAAGTCCTTTCTGGCAGCTGTGTGAATTTTTTTTTACAATGGCTGGAGTGCCAATCCTGCCACCAACTCCCATAATTTTCCTGCAAGTTTGGTCCTGGGCATGATGTTAAACTGCATCCAGCCCTACAAGCAGTCTTCCAACTGAATTCAGGCACCCCAAAAATCAAAGTGTAAAAATGATGCGGCAGGCAGGCTAGTCCATTGTGCTGAAATTTCAGTGCAGCAACTCCAAATCGTACTGAGTAGTTTGTAAACCTCCATACCCCCCCCCCCCCCCCCCCCATGTGCTTGTATGCATGTCTGACAACGTTGCGGGGGGCATGTTCCTAATGAGACAACGGATGGTGTCTTGGAGGATCTCCTCACAGATCTGGAACAGGGCATCACTGAGGTTCTGGACAGTCTGAGGCGTCGGAAGACCCAAACGTAATGTCCTACCCAGAGGTGTTCTATTGGATTGGAGTGTGGGGGCCAGTCAATGGTATCAATTCCTTCATCCTCTCACCACAAGAGGCCAGGCATTGTCATGCACCAGGAGGAACCCAGGAGCCACTGCACCAGCATAGGGTCTGACAATGGGTCCAAGGATTTCATCCCGATACCTAATGGCAGTCAAGGTGCA
This sequence comes from Erpetoichthys calabaricus, assembly GCF_900747795.2. NCBI lineage: Eukaryota > Metazoa > Chordata > Cladistia > Polypteriformes > Polypteridae > Erpetoichthys > Erpetoichthys calabaricus. Next base: position 7,868,566 of record NC_041394.2, read on the forward strand.
GTTGTCTAGCCTGTAGAGGTCTGTGTGTCCCTCCATGGATATGCCTCCCTAGATATTCCATCACTGACCCCCCACCAAACCGGTCATGCTGAACGATGTCACAGGTAGCATAATGTTCTTCACGGCTTCTCCAGACCCTTTAACATCAGTCACATGTGCTCTGGGTGAACCTGCTCTCATCTGTGAAAAGCACAGTGCGCCAGTAGTGGACCTGCTAATTCTAGTATTCTATGGCAAATGACAATTGAGCTCCACGGTGCCGGATGGGCAGTGAGCACAGAGTCCACTAGAGGACATTGTCGGACGCTCAGGCCACCCTCATGAAGTCTGTTTCTGATTGTTTGGTCAGAGACATTCACACCAGTGGCCTGCTGCCTGCTGGAGGTCATTTTATAGGCTCTGGCAGTGCTCATCCTGTTCCTCCTTGCCCAAAGGAGCAGATACCGGTGTGTCTTGCTAATGGGTTAAGGACCTTCTACGAGACCTCGAGTAACTGCCTGTCTGTCTCCTGGAATCTCCTCCATGCCTTTGAGACTGTGCTGGGAGACACAGCAAACCTTCTGGCAATGACAGGCACGTATTGATGTGTCATCCAGTAGAAGTTGGACTACCTGTGTCACCTCTGTAGGGTCCAAGTATGGCCTCATGCTACCAGTAGTGACACTGACCGTAGCCAAATACAAAACGATTGACAAAACAGATGAGGAGGGAAAAATGTCAGAAGCCTCCCTCCAACATTCAGTCCTATTTTGGGGGTCGTCTCATTGTTGCCCCTCTAGTGCACCAAAGCAGATGAACCGGATTAACAACCCCCTGTGCTACTTGACTGACAGATCAATAGCCCAGACGTTTCATTAACTTCATGCTAAACTCAGATTAAAGAGTGTTCCTTTAATGTTTTTGAGCAGTTTACTGTAGATATATGATCATATTACTTGAGGATGAAAAATTTAAAATATCCATGAAAAAATGTTTATAAAATATGAATCTAAAGCAACAAAAATTTCTAACGATATGTCCCAGTTCTTAAGAAACATTCATATTACATGCATGATGTGACACATGACTGGGCATCGGGTTGGATGTACAGCAACTGCCTGTAGCCCAAAGCAAAGCAGTAACAACCGAATGAAGCAGTCATAATATGGTGTGGCATGAAAACAATAACTAATAATACAAATTAATAATGTTAGAACTCACATGTCTAATGGGAGAAGAGTTGGTAGTTAATATTTCCTTTGAGTTGCCCGTCAGTTTATATGTGTTTGGATTTTAGCAGATGTTGCATTCAGAAATGGTAGGCAGGGGTGTAAGATACTCTCATGCAAGCATCCCCTTGGGGACCTGGAGTCTTATGGGAATTTATATTTTTGATTACCAGCTTAAGTGAATGGAACAACTGCCATCTTGTATTTGAATGTTTCACGACTTTCTATGTGCACAAGATTCTCATTTATTTTTGCACCATGAAAGTTATGGGATTAAGACAAGTGCAAGTTTCTAATTGGAGCATGTCTGTCTGGCTGCACCTTGACAGACAGACAGACAGACAGACAGACAGACAGACAGACAGACAGATAGACAGACCGACCGACCGACCGACCGACCGACCAACAGACAGACAGTGATATTGGGGCAGCTGCTCTGAATGGACTGAATGGTCTCCTCTCGTTTGTCAAATTTCTTATGTTCTTCTGTAGTAGGCTACTGCTGGAGTTGATAAGCAAGGATGGCAAGTTAGCACAAGGATGGAACCATTTGGTGCAAGGACAATTTATTCCTTAGCACTGACAAGTTAAATGTTGACATGAAGAAAAAAAACCCACCCTGACCACACCCCAGTCTGTATTAATGGTTCCTCAATGGAGATTATAAAGATTGTCGTCAAGTTCTTCAGTGTGCACATAACTGAGGACATCACATGAACAAACAATGCCACATCCTTAACTAACAAGTCCCACCAGAGACTACACTTTTTGAGGGAGTCTACCATCTCCCATTCTCAAGTTTTACAGAGCCACTGTCTATAGCAGGGATGTCCAACTCTGATCCTGGAGGGCCACAGTGGCTGCAGATTTCCATTCTAACCCTTTTCCTAATCAGATTTTACTGTTAATTAACTCCTTTTCCCTTCATTTTAATAGCACCATTTTCAAGGATTCCATCGTATGAATCGATTATTTTCTTTAGTAAATGGCAGGCAAATAGAAGTGAGATGTGACGCAAGCCAACAGACGACCAGTCACGGCTTCAAATTCCAACCAATTTTACTCCAACCAATTTCTTAATTAGAAGCCCATTCTTGTTGTTAATTAAACCTGTTATTTAATTTCTGCTCTCATTCTGCCACAGCAGACATTTCCAAAATGGTTGATTTTCTTTTTTTCTAAGAACGCTGTCACGTTGTTTTGGTGACCTGAGCAGACCTTCACCTTTCCTTACTTTCAGATACAGTATTGTGTGATGGGGGTGCCTCATTATTGTTTGGAAAGAAAAAGAAACAATAAAGGGGTCTGAGTCATCGGAATAAAAGCTAACGCAAAAGAAGTTAATTAGCAGCAACTGGTCCCCCAATTAAGAAGATGGTTAGAATGAAATCTGGCAGCCTCTGTGGCCCTCCAGGACTGAAGTTGGACACCCCTGGTCTAGAGTGTTCTGACAGGCTACATTATGATCTGGTATGGCAATTGCAGCAAGTCTAACCTCGGTGGTGAGTATTATCAAAGTGCCTCCTCTCCTTTCTCTGGAAGACACATTCTCCAAATGCTGTGTCCATAAGGCCTGCTGTATTGTGTAGGATCCTTCTCTCTCTGGTAAAAACACACTGCGACTTCAGAGCCAGATCTGCCAGGATGTGTGATAGCTTATTCTCCACAGGCTGCCAGACTCCTCAATAAAATGCGGCTCTTCCGTGATCTTCCACCCTACTTTAACATCTTAGCTCATGATCTCTCCTTCCAGTTTATACCCACTTTATCTGTCACTAGCTGCACTAACTGTTGAAGATTCTGTCATTTTGAGGCATGTTGCTTGCCTCCTGTCCACTTTATGACTACCACCAATAACCCGCTGTGAAAACATCACTCGTATTGTGGCAAATACTTCCTGTGTTTGAAGGCGACTCTCAGTGCTCCTGCTATGCCTTTCCTTGGTATCTTGGTGTGTCAACATCTTTTGCCCGACGCTTCCTGTCTCCATCAGGTTTGACTGAGCAACTGAAGTGAATTTGACCAATCAGAGCAAGGCTAAACTGACAAATCAGATTGCTCAGAGGGACCGGACATGCACAATTAGTAGTGTTCTATTATATAGCATTGGAACTTGCATGTTATAGGTGATTATTCAAAGACTTCAGGGTGTTGGATGGTTTTGTCTGTTTGTGCCCACTGTCTTGTCTTATTTGCACTATGAGTACACTGTGGGTCCTGAGCTTCATCATTTTATCTGTCTGTATGCTTGTGGCTGAGATGACAATACAATTCATCTGTGATATCTTTGACTTATGACCATAGCAATAAGAATTAAATAAGTCAATATACACTGCTCTGCGGTGGGTTGGCACCCTGCCCAGGATTGGTTCCCGCCTTGTGCCCTGTGTTGGCTGGGATTGGCTCCAGCAGACCCCCGTGACCCTGTGTTCGGATTCAGCGGGTTGGATAATGGATGGATGGATATACATTGCTTGTCAAAAAATTTAAAAATAGTCACCATTTGAATTTAAATAAGAAAATACGTAGAGAAAAGCCAAGCAAAATGACACTTTTTATTGGCTAACTAAAAAGATTACACCCTAGTACTACAAATAAGAAAATACTTAAGAGTCAAAGATTGGATTATTATCATAGTGATTAACTAGGGGGCTTTGCCCCCTGCTCACTACGCTCACCAACCCCCTGGGCCTGCGCTACTCACCAGCAACTTCGCGTCTTTGTTGCTCGCGTATGTGGATTTCACTTTTAACAAACAACACATCTTTAAATTCTCATGGATAGGCCTCTTCATTGGGAAGAAACACTACTTTTCTCTGATGGCAACACGATTTAAACGATCTACGACTTAAAGTTTAAAGCCAAACAATATCTACGTACTTCCGACATATTACCTATGTCCAAATCTTCGCTCTCTTTTCGCTTTTACCTTTTCGTCAATATTGTATTGAATTTTGATTCCGTGTTTGGAATTACATCGTGACAGCGCAACGTATAACCGCCCGTGAGTGAATATCGTTTCTTTCTCTCTACACGAACTGTGTCTGACAATAGCATTCACACAAATGAGAAATGATTGAACCGTGTGCGTGGTTGTAAATGTTTAGATGTGGGCGGGACTTTTCCAAATCTCTTTGTGTAAAGTCTTGTCTCGCAGGGCTTGAAATTTTCTCCCGCGAGATTTCTCTTTCACCAAACAACAAATCTTTTAATTCTCGCCGATATGCCTCTTCATTGGGAAGAAACAATACTTTTCCCTTGATGGCAACACGAATTAGACGATCTACAAGTCTCTGACTTAAAGTTTAAATCTGAACAATATATTCAATCTCTTTTTTGTTGTTCCATTATTTCACCGAGTATAATTTCTGTTAGTTTGCGCTAATGCAATCTTTACTGTCCTTTTTATGAGACTTTCGAATTTTCGTACTTCCATCATCTCTAACCTGCTCTACATGTGTATCGCGCCAACATTTTTTTAATTCTTTACAACATTCTACTTTGTCATCTACTCTTTGTCATTTATTTCCGGACCCGGGCTTGGTTAAATCTCTTGGTACAAAGACTCGTCTCACGGGACGTGAAAGTATCTCTCTGAAAAAGCCATGTCTCATCCCAGGCTAAAAAGTCTCGTCTTGTCCTAGGATTTTTTTTATTATAATAGGGAGATATTTATTAGCTGGCTACAATTCCTTTAACTTTAACTGATTCAGTATGTACGTTTTGCTCTGTACTGTATTGTATTGAGGATTACTTGTGTTCTGTTCTCTGTACTGCAGTGGGCTTGCACCCTGCCTGGGGTTTGTTTCCTGCCTTGCGCCCTGTGTTGGCTGGGATTGGCTCCAGCAGACCCCCGTGACCCTGTAGTTAGGATATAGAGGGTTGGATAATGGATGGATGGATGGATGTATTGCATTGACTCTCTGCATGCCCAACCACCCTTAAAAGGGGTCTCTCTCTCCCACTCTAAATTGCCTTTCCTAAGATTTCTTCCATTTTTTCCCTACAAGGGTTTTTGTTGGGGGGGAATTTTTTTTCGTTGTCTTCTTAGATAGTCAAACCTAGGTGGAGGCTGTCAAAAAGTAGGGCCTGTTAAAGCCTTATGTGATTTTGGGATATACAGAAATAAATTGCCTTGTATCGTACCTTGCCATTTCTAAAGCCACCTTAACCTCAGAATGTTTCCCCACGGCTGCAGAAAAGATGTTACTGCATTTCAGAAAGGGGAAAATTGTTGGCCTGCATCGAGCAAAGAAAACAGCTAAGGAGATTGCTGAAATTAATAGAATTGGGTTTAAAACTGTCCAACGCATTATTAAATCCTGCAAGGATAGCGGTAAAACCGTCAACTGTGCGGAAACAAGGTGGTTAGAAAAAGAAAATCTTGAATGATTGTGACCGGAAATGAAAATCGACAGTATGGAGGATACTGATTACTAAATACAGATCTGGTATACATAAATACAGATTTGTTAAAACACAGCGAGCAAGGTAGTAACCGATTAAACATAAATGGAAACCAACAATATCTGTCCATTAAGTAATGGATGAATTATGGCTAGCTGACAATGGTGGAGATTAAAAGTGTTAAAAGTGAAAGTCAAAAATGATCTGGGGCTGGTGAGGCCTCATCTGGAGTATTGGGTGCAGTTTTGGTCTCCAGGCTACAAAAAGGACATAGCAGCACAAGAATAAAGGTCCAGAGAAGAGCGACTAGGCTGATTCAGGGCTACAGGGGATGAGTTATGAGGAAAGATTCAAAGAGCCGAGCCTTTACAGTTTAAGCAAAAGAAAATTAAGTGGAGAGTTTAAAATTATGAAGGGAATTAGTGCAGTGGATTGAGACGGTGACTTTAAAATGAGTTCATCAAGAACACGGAGACACAGTTGGAAACCTGTTAAGGGTAAATTTTGCACAAACATTAGGAAGTTTTTCTTTACACAAAGAACGATAGACACTTGGAATAAGAGACCAAGTAGTGTGGTGGAAAGTAAGACTTTAGGGACTTTCAAAACTCGACTTGATGTTTTTTTGGAAGAAATAAGTGGATTGGACTGGCAAGCTTTGTTGGGCTGAATGGCCTGATCTAATGTTCTAAAAAATTAATAGACCTCTTCAAGCTAAGATTTATTTAGCTATAGAGGAGAACAATGTAAGGTCAAGATCTTTGGATAAGACAACTGTCCAACAAAGTCTTTTGAAGTTTCTGATGAGGTTTTCAATACAATGTGTGATTTGTAGACAGGTTGTCCGTGTCAGTCCGAGAGATGCAAACAATCCTCATATCTAGCCATAGGACCCATGTCTCTATTCAAACCATGTTGTAATGTATTATATTTTAGCACGAGTTTAACTTCCCATTCTTTTCTCTCTTGCTGTGTTCTGAAGTTGTCCATAAGCACTGTGACTTTAAAGTCCCTCACACAGTGTCCATGGCTGTTGAAGTGGGCTGCTACAGGAACATCTGTGTTGATGTGGCACCTGTGGAAATTCATTCTCTGGTGGAGTGTTTCTCCAGTTTCTCCCACAGGACATTTGATACAGAGAATTAGGTAGACAACATTAGATGATCTGCAGGAAAATGATCCCTTTATGTGATGTTCTAGTCAGCAGTGTGGTATAATTATACGGTCTGTATTATAAATGTGAGCGCACGTTTTACATCTTTTCTGTAGGAGGGGAGATGTGCCATTTTCTGTTGGTTCACTTAAGGAGCTTTGGACAATTAGTTACTGCAGGTTTGGTGGTTGTCTGTATGCCAGGAAAGGAGGTTCTGGAAATCCATTTTTAATAATAATAAAAATTCTTTGCATTTATATAGTGCTTTTCTCACTACTCAAAGCGCTCAGCAATTGCAGGTTAAGGGCCTTTCTCAAGTGCCCAACAGAGCAGAGTCTCTTTTGGCATTTATGGGATTCAAACTGGCAACCTTTACGATTGTCAGTGCAAATCCTCAGCGTTTCGTCATTGCTTAGCATTGGCTGAAGTTCTTTTATAATTTTTCAAAGTGCTTCAGGATGTGGATTATAGGTGACAACAAGGGTAATGCGGTTCTTGTTGTCTTTGTTTTTATTTTCCAGAAGATTGTCTCTGGGTATGTGAATCCAGCAGGGGGCACTAGCTCCCTGGCTGGAATAAGTTCTTTTTTAATTCCGGCATGTTACATAACCCGAAACTATATAGATATAATATAAAAAGGCAATACCCCTCCCTTAGTGATACGGCTGTAAGAAATCACATAGGAGAAATAACTTAGCTTTCGTTAATGACGGTTTACGCAGCATAATAGAAGAGGAAGCCATGGCAAGACCCTGTGTAGAGTCTGCCATTTTCGTTGCTGCATTGGAAGGATTTTCAGGATCGGATGACGGTATCTGTCTGTCGGCTTCAAAGGTGTGCCGGGCAATGTTCCAAGGTTTTAAGCTCTTTCTCCATGTGCAGGCCCCATCTTAGGTAAATCATGCCATTCCAAACAAGGAAAAGAAGATCCAACGTCATGCTGACTCTGACAAACAGAAATAGTACAATGCCCATTTCGCAGTTGTCCCTTTCTTGTCTTCTAATGCTTGCCTAGCAGTTCTAAATAATGAGCCCCTGTGTGCTAAATCTGGCCTTGTGTTAGCTGTACATGTGAGTGGATTTATAAAATATTTTTTTTGTACAGAGCACAGTGACATATTAAACTTACGTACTTATTACAGTATGACGGTAGCTCTTCTTATTTGAGTGTCTATTGTTTTGGGGGTATAACCTTGTCTGATGAAATCTTGTCTGAGCTCCTGCAATTGTTTATCCCGGTCTCTCGGGTCCAAGAAAATAATGTATTGCTTGGCTGAAATATATATGCTTGGGGTGGAAGCTATCACTTCTCATGTAGGTCCGTCTGTATGTCAATTTGTGAAAAACAGAAGTTACAAGGGGGTTATCTGTCAGTTGAACGGTGGTCTCAACGAAGCTGACTTCTGTTTTTGAGTAATTCAGCTTTAGCTTTATGTTGGGGTGGAAAGGATTGCCGGATATACTCACGTATAAGTCGGGTCTTGAAACCTGAAAAATCGAATATAAAATCAGACCCGACTTATATGCCCATTCAAAAATGCGACACTTCATTTTTTTTTTTTTTACATTTTCTTGCTACCTCTAATCTCACATCAGTTTCTCAGATGCATTGAATTTTGTTGCAGAAGACCAGTTACCAATTTCTTTCGCTACTTCAACGACGTTTAATTTAAAGCCAACTTCATATTTTCTTCTGATCGAACGCTCCATCGTAGATAAGGGATGCTCTTACGATAAAGGTGTGTGAGGGTATGAGATACAAAAAACACAAAACAGTGCAAACGTCGCTTCGGAATAGTTTGGGTATTACTGTGTGGTCAAGTAGGCACAATACATAGAAAATAAAGGTCTTGTGCTTCGTGGTTACTCCCTCTGGTGGGTGGGCGTTAGCATATCATAATCTCTTGGACCAATAGCTTGAGCTTTCTGCAGTCGACTTATACGAGCGACATTATAAAATACCAGAAATTATACTGTAAAATCAAGTCCCGACTTATCCACGGGAGAACTTATATACGGTATATTCACTATGAAAATGTCACTACATTCATAATAAACCCTAGTACTACGGACTTATTGTTCAGTTTTGCCTTTTTCCAACCATAAAATATAAGGGGTGGCTGCCCCAAAACTTTTTGTTGTGTCAAGGTGTATTATTTCATGCATAGACCTCTGCTGCAGTGCCAAAAACAAATGAAAAAGAAAAACTTTTAAACATTTTTAAACCTCTTCCCAAGATGCCAGCCTTGGGCATGACTCAAGCTAAGGAAACAGCACACTGACAAATGAGACAGCATCACTGGGCCGTCAGATGCCCATTAGAAACAAATACTAATGGAAACAAAATTTTCTTGTATGTTTTGTAGCTTAATAAGAACACAGGCTGAAAACACAACTGAAAAGAATTCCTTTTAAGCGTTGACCACCGAGGTTCACCTCACATCTCATAAAAAAAAAGAACCATAGATTATTTATAATGAAACACTGCCAAGCAGAAAAGATGATGCTCATGAGAGAGTGCACTCACTCGCACTGCTAGCAAGGATCAATGATATCTTTGATGTAATGTTAGCTATAATTTTCCTCTTCATTAAAAGCTTCTAGCTGTTCTGCCTACCTATGCCCAGGGACTGATTTCAGACTAATAAGAATAATCTGGCTTTGTTTAAATATGCAAATACTCCTTAACACATATGAATGAAAAAATGATGGTCCAATTAATTTTAAATTATATTTTCAAATTTAGATTATTAATGGAGAGATTGGCTTTACTTACCTTGAGGAACTCTTGGTAGAATAATTATTGCTGTAATGAATATGCCAAATTACTTCTGTTCAGCCGGCAGACGTGACGTTTAAAAGTCAAGCGTTGAGGAGACGAGCCCATTGGTCAGTTCTCATCTTAGGCTAAGAGGCAGGATTTATTGGAAACAAAATGGCTCGTTTGCTCTGCGTCTCAAGCTACCTGCAGAGGAAGATGCCCTGCTAATAGTTTAGGACTGACTGGACCTGAAGGTTGAAAATGAAGGCAGTGAAAAAGTATGACAGATGTGGATAATTTTTGGGTGACTTTAGTAAAAGTCAAAACTGTTATGAATCTGGTTTTCTAAGTTTACTTACAAACCAGAGCACACACTGAGATGTCAAGATGCTTCCAAGGATTGATAAAATAACAGTAGGAGGATAAGCTGTTAGTTACAGGGTCCTGAAGCTGTGGAGTGGACTACCTGCTACTATAAGAGGTGCCCCTTTAGTCCCAGCTTTTAAATCCAGACTGAAAACTCACGAATTTAGCCTGGCATACCCCGACTAGAGCTGCTGATTAGCTGCTCATACTGTATCTCTATTGTTAGTCATCAGCATTAAAACATAAGTAATATAATATTTATAAACTGTGCAATGGACAGCTGGGATTCTTACCTGGCCGGGATGCCTTGATGACAAAAGGACCGGGAGAAGGGGCTTGGACCAAGCAATGCCTCCCCCAGGATAACAGGGCAGCCCCCTGGCTTACTACAGTGCCACAGAGCAGGGAAGCTCAACCCTGCTGCAGCCTATGGCCACCAACATGGGGCATATGGAGAATGGCTGAGCCCCCCTATGCAGGGCTGCCATCACACCGGCAAGTGCAGCCAGAATGAGATTGTGGAACACCTAGAGCACTTCCGGGTGCTCTATCAAAGGGGCCACCTGCTACAACTCAAGTAGCCAGTCGGGAGGAAGTGGATGAACTTGCAAGGAGGAGTGGAGGCGAAAAAGAGAGAGAGAGAGAGACGGGCAGTGTAATGGTGCTTAGTATTATACTGTACTGTCCCACTGTGGGGAATGAGTCAAAAACGTTTCTCACAGTTAAATAAAGGTGTGTTATGAGCAACACTTGACCTCTGTGTGTGTTATGTCCAGGGTTTGGGGAGCTGTATGCCCCCTGTTGTCCACAACTGTTACTAACCCTCCACTATTCTGTTGCTCTTATCTGTATCCTCATGTGGCCTTTGGTTTCACTTCTCTACTGCCAAGATGTTTGTAAGTATGTAAGTTTACTTAAAAACCAGAGCACACATTAAAATGTCAAAATGCTGGTCTGCTTATGATTCCAAAAGATTAATAAAATAACAGTAGGTGATTGAGCTTTTAGTTACAGGGTCCCTAAACTGTGGAGTGGCCTGTCTGCTATTATAAGAGGTGCCCCTTCAGTCTCAGCTTTTAAATCCAGGTTGAAGTGTCACAACTTCAGTTTAGTATACCCTGACTAGAGCTGCTGATTAGCTGTGCATACTGCATCTCTGTTGTTAGTAACCAGTATTAAATTATAAGGAATTTGATATTTATAAACTTTTACTAACCCTCCCCTATTCTGTTGCTCTTCTCGGTATCCTCATGTGGCCCTTTGTTTCACTTCTCTACTGCCATGATGTTTGTATGTATGTAAGCTTACTAACAAACCAGAGCACACATTAAGATCTGAAGATGTCTGCGTGCTTATGATTCCAAGGATTAATAAAATAACAGTACTTAATTAGGCTTTCAGTGACGGGCCTCTGAAGCTGTGGAGTGGTCTGCCTGCTACTGTAAGAGGCACCCCTTCAGTTTAGTATACCCTGACTAGAGCTGCTGATTAGTTGTGCATACTGCATCTCTGTTGTTAGTGATCAGTATTAAATTAGAAGTTATATGATATTTATAAACTGTTACTAACCTTCCCTTATTCTGTTTCTCTTCTCAGCACCCTCTTGTGGCACTTGGTGCCACTGCTCTATTGTCAGATTGTTTGCCTGCCTATTGGAAAGTCATTTCAGATAAAGGAGAACAGGAATCATCGGGTAAAAGAGTTCTTTCATCTAATTGGCTGGCCCAGCACTGACTCAGCTGTAGAATGGCTAATAGGGGGAGGCGGCTAGTTGGATGAGACCTCCCAGAGTCTGACTGTGTCTGGCTTGTCTCTGACTTCTTTTCTACAGTCTGTCTGTGGTTCTACAATGTGCTGATGGGCAGATGTTGTTTTTCATTTATGTTCATTAGTTTCTACTTTGTTTTTGATGTATTTGAACACATTGGTATCCTCATGTGTGATAGTTCTGCTTTTAGTGGGGGGTATTCTCTATTCTTGCTTTTCATTTGAGATTTGTTGTGGCATTCTTGATGCTTGACTGCTGGACAAGAACAAAGTCATTTGTACAGTTGTATTGGATTTCCGAGGTGTGCACATTCCTAAAAAAATAGCACAATGAGCATTTATCTTCATATTTTATTTTCAGGTCTGGTCAGCTGCTTGCTAGATAGGATAAAAATAACAAAAAAGGATGTGCTCTCCTTCAGATTCTTTTGTCTGATGATAGAGATAAACAGCTTCCTGGTAGAGTGCTTGACCTCAGACAGTGAGGGCTTCTTTTCTTCTCAGCAGGCCCGTTCCATTCCAGCCTCTCCACACTCTCCCTTTTACAGAATCCATTCCTCTGTGGTGAAGTTCTTACTATGCCACGTGTCCTTGGTGAATGTGGGCCACAGCAGCAATTTAAATTGGTCCTCTTCAATGAGCTCCCAGGATGCATAAGCACAGAAAGCAACCATCTTAGAAAGTTGAGCTGGATAAGTACTATATTGGCTCCTTCCATTTTTTTTTTCACCTACAAGGGTTTTTTTGGGGAGTTTTTCATCTTGTCTTGTTCTGGAGTCAAAAACAGGGCCTGTTAAAGCCTATTGAGGCATTCCTTTTATTATTTTTGGCTATACGACAAATAAATTGTTGTTGTTGTTAAGTGAGTTCTGTTTGCGAGGGTTGTGGAATACCGGGGACGTAATACCAGGAAGACACAAATGCAGCACACAACACACCTTTATTCACACACGTGGAGCACAGCACAGTAGAAAGCACCAGAGTACAATTCACAGTCCTTTTCTTCTCTTCGTCTCCCTCCATCTTTCTCTTTCTCCACCTTCACTCCTCTCCTCTCCTGGCAAGCTTCAACCATCTCTTCCCGACTCTAGCTCCTCAAGTAGTGGCTCCTTTTATAGGACACCTGGAAGCACTGTGGGTGTGACAGAAGTGCTGCCAAGCAGGGCTCCTCAAATGTCCAGGCACCCCCTGGTGATCTTCCATGCTCTAAACCCGTGACCCCACTGCAAGTCGGGGGGGGGGGGGGCTGCCCTCTAGCATTCTGGGAGATAACGTCCTGAATAAACTCTCTCCCCTGGTCCTTCCACTATCGAGGTATCCCAGCCAGTTAAGGACCCTGGCCATCCGCCACAGGGTATGAAGTGATGTTGCCGCCTTGTGCTAAATCTTTTAACACTAGGAGAGCCACGGCCCACACAAGTTGCTGTTCTGTTTTCAAATCTTCAGTGTGTTCAGCTCTGTATCATCAGTGTGCACATCACGCTTCTGTCCCTCCATGACTTTTCCTAATTTGCTGAACTTCTATTCTAAAATTCTATTCATAAAATGTGATTAAGTATATTTTTCTTTGCTTTCTTTAATTGAAAGACCCCCACCCCCCATTACTACCACGAGCAAAATGCATTGAATGTTAGTACCCCAGATGAGAATCACTGCGTCTGTCCTCTGGCTGCACTTGATTGCATTTGTATTTTTAGCACAACAAATGTGTCCCTGTCATCTACATCACTGAACGATGTTTCCCAGATGTGAATTGCTGTCTGTGTTCTTATATAATGCGCTGCCGTGGCTGTCCGTTTGCCTGTCCAGGATTTTAAATCACCTGTAGCTCGCAAACCGTTTCACCTATTGACCTGAAATTTGGTACACATATACTACATGACCTCTACTGTCCGCTTTCGGGGTGATGATTTTTATTCCTCTTTTTATTTTTATTTTACTTTATTGTAGAATCAACTCTTGGCAGTGGCCAGCAGGGCAGCCGTGCAGCCCATGCATACGGGCGGCATTCTCATTCCTACCATCTTTGCTGTCACTTCCCCTACCTCTTCATATCTTAAATCATTCTTGAGGCAGATTGAACACTTAAGTGCCAGCTTAAAATAAAAAAAAGTACTAAATAATTACAACAGAAAAACTGACTTAATCAGTTTTATCGCGAAAAGATGCCAATGGAAAAAGAGAAGAAGCAGGCTGCTAGAGAAGAGAAAACGAGCTGCTCACAAAGCAGTAAGTGCATCAACCTCTGTGCAAATGAATGCTAAACGTACAAAGAGGATGAAAACCATAAGTCAAGTGCATTCACAACACATTATTGTGGAGTCTGCCATTACTGGTATAAGATAATCGATGAGAATTGTTACAACTATAATCCTTCTGCTTCAATACGCACGATGAAAAAATGTTGATGCTCCAGTTATGTCAGTTGGGCTCAATATGACTATAAACTGCCGTGAAATGCCATTGAAATGTTTTTCACACATTGTGGAGAATGACGTGCACAGCCATTATGATTTCTATGTGGGAAAGGGAGAACACGCGGAGTGGCACCTAGTGCACAGAGCGATATAGCGGTGAGTGAAGAAAGACATGGTGGATGGTGGCACACTTGCAAAGTTTTTAGACATCTGCAAAGAATGCAAATGTAAAAATAAATGATGGTGACACTCCATCAATCTGACCTTTATGAGATGGTTGTCAGACAGGGGTCTCTTCTCAGTAAAAGACACACAGAATCCCATTTGAAGTTTGCAAAAAAACACCTAAAGGACACTAGGATTGTAAGAAACAAGATTCTGTGGCCTGAGGATTCCAAGATCGGTGTCATGTCTGTAGAAAACCAGGCACTGCTCATCACCTATGCAAAAAGGTAAAGCATGGAAGTGGCAGCATCGTTACTTTTGGTTTATTTATTGTGGCAGAGACTGGGGGACTAGTCAGAGCCAAGGGAAAGCTAAACAGAGAAAAGTACATCTAGATCCCTTTTGACGATGTGGGTTCAGGTCTATGCTCCCACCTCCCTTTTGGAAGCCTCTTGAATCTGACACCGTCAGTAATGTAACCGGATGAGCTGGACAATGAGGACACCAACAAAGCAAGGGGAAAAAAGCAAAGGGCAGAAGTGCTTTTATTTAAAACAGTCAAAAGCAAAAAGTGTTCAAAACAAGTGGAGTGCTTCTAAAAGTCAATAAATAAATAATCCATTAAAAACAGTGAAAATGTGGATCTTAAAATCCAATAAATAAATCCATTAAAACGAGGTTAAAACAATAATTGGAAGCAGTCCTTTTTTAAAACAAAACCCAGTATTTTCTTTAGCTGGCGGCTCCCCTGCTTCTCCCATCCGGGCCATGCACCAGGGGAGTCGTCCTACCTGCAGCTGACCTTCTCCTACTAGTCTAGTTGCCTTTTGGTCCCTGGCTCCATAGGACTCTCACCAGACAGAGACTTGGGTTCCCCAGCGACCAGGGGGCTCATGCTG
The DNA here is from genome assembly GCF_900747795.2 of Erpetoichthys calabaricus. NCBI lineage: Eukaryota > Metazoa > Chordata > Cladistia > Polypteriformes > Polypteridae > Erpetoichthys > Erpetoichthys calabaricus. The sequence continues at coordinate 7,883,709 of NC_041394.2, forward strand.
AGCAAGCCTTCTGTGGCCTTCTGCAGCGAGCCGTCCTCAATCGTGGTCACTCCTGCTCCTCTGCAAAACTCAGGAGGAGTGATCCAATCTGTTTGCCCCCGGGTGTTGGCCAAACACCCTGCTAGGGCTTACTTCTCCCGGCTGCCTGTCCTTTTCACAGTGAGCCTGCTCTCGCTCGTTCACACAGGCTCCTTCGCTTCCTGCCTTTTCTCCTTTTTAATCTCCGTTCTTTTCTTTTGTCGTCTTTTCTTCCTCCTCCTCTTCCCTTTTCATTTTCTGAATGAAATGAAATGAAAATTTCTTTTCATTTAAGAAATCTCTCAAAACAAAGAAATGTTGATTCAAAATCAGAATTGGAGATGCTTGTTCATTCTGTTATTTCTTCACGGCTTGATTACTGTAATGCTCTTTTTACAGGTTTGAGCAAGTCCTCTCTCTCACGCCTTCAGTTAGTTCAAAATGCAGTTGCCAGACTCATAACTCGTGCCAGCTGGAATGATCATATCTCCCCCATTTTGCACACACTGCACTGGCTCCCAGTGTTTTATAGAATTCATTTTAAAGTTTTGGTACTTACTTTCAGAGCTTTGCATGGACAAGCTCCTGAGTACCTAACCAGCCTGCTCCAACGCCATACAGTTTGCCGGACTCTAAGATCTGGGCAACAGGGCCTTCTCGTTGTCCCACACACTCGGCTAAAAACCCGTGGGGATCGTGTCTTTCAGTCTGTGGCACCAAGACTATGGAATAGCCTGCCTTGTGGTCTGCGTGGAGTCGAGTCTCTTAATTCTTTTAAAAAACAACTAAAAACATTTCTTTTTAAACAAGCTTTTAATCAGTGCTGAATAGTCCCAGTTTGTTTATTCATTGTTTTTAATGGTTTTGTTTATGTTTTGTTTTTAGCTGTTGTATTTGTACTGTATTTGCTGTTCAGCGCTCTGTGACCTTTTGTCTGTGAAAGGCGCTATATAAATAAATAAACTAAACTACCTCTGTTCACTTTTCCAATCTTTCTTTTTTTCTCCCTTTCGCACTCGTGCTCCTACTATATATTATGGGGGCATGGCACAGGTGTGGCGATTAGCAGCTCCCGGCATCAATTACTGTGCACCTAAGCAAGGAAACTCCCACAGCACGTCGTGTCCGAGAACCGCTCTGGCCACACTACTATGCCATCTCTATAAGTCACAAATGTGGCGATTATTTATTTAAAAACTAGCTTTTTCTTCTATTCCGCGGACCCCCTATACTACATCCCTAATGAAAACCCAATCATGAGCAAGTTGGGCATAAGGTTTATCTTCCAACAGGACAATGACCCTAAGCACAAAAACAAACACAACACAGGACAACTCTGGAAAAGTCTCTGAGTGACTCAGCCAAAGCCCAGGCTTGAAAGCCATCATACATTTCTGGAAAGAATCTGAAAATAGCTGTCTACTACCAAGGGTCTGCATCCAACCTGACAGAACTTGACAGGATCTACAGGAAAGAAAGTCAGAAAATCCCAAAATCCAGGAGAGTAAATCTTGTCGTGTCAAACCCAAGAAGATTCCAGACTCAATGGGGCTGTAATGAAGTACCGAGTAAAGGGTGTTGAGACTTGTGTCAGTGGGGTATTTTAATTTTTATTGGTAAAAAAATGGGCAAAATTTCTATTTTGCTTTGTCATTCTGGGGTATTGGGTGGCATGGTGGCGCAGTGGGTAGCGCTGCTGCCTCGCAGTTGGGAGACCTGGGGACCTAGGTTCGCTTCCCAGGTCCTCCCTGCATGGAGTTTGCATGTTCTCCCCGTGTCTGCATGGGTTTCCTCCGGGCGCTCCGGTTTCCTCCCACATTCCAAAGACATGATTGGCGATTCTAAATTGGCCCTAGTGTGTGCTTGGTGTGTGGGTGTGTTTGTGTGTGTCCTGCGGTGGGTTGGCACCCGGCCCGGGATTGGTTCCTGCCTTGTGCCCTATGTTGGCTGGGATTGGCTCCAGCAGACCCCCGTGACCCTGTGTTCAGATTCAGCGGGTTGGAAAATGGATGGATGGATGGATTCTGGGGTATTGAATACTGTTTGATGTGGGAAGAACATAAATTTAAACAATTTAGCAAACGCCTGCAATTTAACAAAATTGTGAAAAAAGTGAAGGGGACTGTGATGAGATGCATTTGGGTGCGTGGCAATGTGCAATTTTAATTAAAAACATAGGTGTGCATGTTTAATGGGGGGATTGGGGCTGGTCACGCTTGCATGTGAAGACGAGGTTGGTTCCAATTGCCGCAATGATTCTCCATGGGTCGCAATTAGGACCCCCAACCGCTTCCATGGAATTAAAAAGAAGAGCCTGATTGAGACAAAAGGAGATAAAAAAGGAAAGAAAGAGACGGAGTTTAAAATGAAAGTAAGGAAGATGGAGAGGGCAGGACAGTGAGGGCGCTGGGGCTGATGGGGAGTGCGGTCCCGTGATGACCGTGCGGCAGACACTCAAGGGACAGACAGGTGATGTTTCTGCTGCTTGGGATACTCTGAGTAGGCTCCCATAGAGCTTGATGGCAGCTGCAGACAGCAGCAGGGTTCGCAGGGGTCCCTGGGACACCGAGGGATGGCAACAAGAGGATGGCAACAAGAGAATGCACCAGGATTTAAAGGTTCACGGTGTCTGTTGGCCAACGTCTCCTCAATAACGGTGAGCTGAGGAGATGTCTATGTTTTGATCGTTCATGACTGTCTCTAAAGGACGGATTGCTGCCTGGGACTTTAACCTCATTTTACGGATTTATTTATTGTTATTCACTTATTGACTTTTAACCTTCCACATCACCTGTTTTTATGGATGGATTATTTATTTATTGTTGAAGATTGTGCACTGCACTTCTGCCCTTTCTTCGGTTTTTGAACAATTCGAAAATAAAAATGCGAGTGCACAGACTCTTGTCGTTACGTATTCTCATTGCCCTGGCTCATCTCAGTTCATGACTATCAACGGATGTGGGTTCAAGGAGTAAGGCAGCTGAATCCACTGTATCTCTACTTCTTAGTGGGCTTGTCGTAAGAGGTCAGTTGCAAAGTGCAATTTGAATTAATAAGCACGATTCCCAGGGTGTGCAGTCTCCGAATGGGTGCAGGTACATGTGTGAGTGTGAGCGTGCACGGACCCCTCTGAGATTTGATTGGGATCCTTGGCTGATCACGTATCCACTTGCAAATGTGAGCATGTCAGTCAAATGATTCGTTCACAACAGAGGGAGGACAGTACCTCCATCCAATTGGTGTTATAATGAGAACCTGCAGGGCAGAGAAGGGGAGAGAACAGAGAAAAAAGAACAAAAAGAGAGAAAAGAAAGAATGGAGGTTAAGGGAAGAAAGTGAGAGAGAAAGAGAGAGAGAGAGGCAGGATCAAGGAGGAGGCCATGTGAGAGAATGGAAGCAGACAGTCAGGAAGACGGCCCAACAGAAAGCTCATGGCCGGTCCTTGAGGGGCAGGGGTTGCTCCTGCTGAGTGATTTTTGGGGATCAGGTGTGACTGACCGCTCCTCTGTAAGGATGAGGAGTGACAGTAAGAGTCAGAGGAGCAAGGCATGGTGCGATGTCCTGCCGGGAATCTGTGACTGGCAGAGGACCCGAGTCGTGTTACAGTTGACTTCGCCTGTTGGCGGACATCTGCTCTGGCTGCCGAAGTCTCATCTGGGGTAACTGTAAGAAACGTCAGATTTTAGGAAGGAGGCACTGGTGCTCTTGGATTTTATAAAGATTAGATGCTACCCGGGATTTTCTCCTCATTTTATGTAGTAAGAAGTCAAGAAAAATGACCCCTTTTATTGGCTAACTAAAAAGATTACAATATGCAAGCTTTCGAGGCAACTCAGGCCCCCTCTTCAGGCAAGATGTAAACATATTTATTGGATATTTAACCTCTGTTTGAGTGTCTGGGCTTGTGAGTGTCCTGATAAAAACCAAGAGCCAGGCCTTTAATGACCTCTTGGTCACAGCCATCAGCAGTGTGTCTGTCTGTGGAGAGAGTGTTGACCTCATCGAGAGGTTTACTTACCTCAGCAGTGACATTCATGTCTCTAGTGACTCTTCAATAAAGTCAGTAGACGGATTGGGAGAGCATGGGGTGTCATGAGGTCGCTGGAAAGGGGTATGTGGCTCTCCCGATATCTCTGTAAAAGGACGAAGGTCCAAGTCTTTAGAGTCCTGGTGCTTCCTGTCTTGCTATATAGTTCTGAGACATGGACGCTATCCAGAGACCTGAGACAAATTGTTGGCTCCTTCAGTACAGTGTCTCTTCGGTGAATCCTGGGTTACTTTGACTTTGTGTCGAATGAGCAGTTGCTCATGGAGTCCAGAATGAGACACATTACATGCATTGTGAGGGAGCATCAGTAACGGCACTATGGCCATGTGGTGCGATTCCCAGAGGGTGATCCAGCTCAAAGGGTCCTCAAAAGGCCGGACCAAGCCAAGAGGACGCCCACATAACACCTGGCTGTGGCAGATGAATGGTTATTTCTGGATGGTGGGACAGCGTGTCTGTCTGGGGGGTTGCCAATTGGGATTCCGACCTTTTCATTGTGTGGTGGGTGCAGCAATGGTACTGTATCCAGTGCATACTGCCCAACCTAACCTGGTACCTTGTTTTTAATGAATTATCTATTCAGTTATTGAAGATCTGATGCACTCCACTTCTGAGCACTTTGTCTGATTGTTGTTTTAAATGAGAGCTCCCAAAACTTTGCACAAACCCCTTGCTGACTGTGTGTGTCCTCATTTGCCCGGCTCATTCTTGGGTACTTAATCAATAGTTCCAGGTTCAAGTTGGCTCCCTGAAGCAACTTTAGGAGTGTCAAGCCAACCTGTACCGCCACAGGGATCATTTCATTAGAGCCCACCCCACGGATACCTTGAGTAGCAGTAACGGATGCTGATTAACCATCTAATGTGTTTGTATTTTTGCTTACAGTTAAGAATATTGCCTGACAAAAGTTTTTCTTTTGTATTTTGTATTCAGCAGATGTGTGTCAAGAAATGAAATGGGGGTGTCCTATATGCCAAGTCAGAAGTTTTCATTCTTTCTAAATCCTCTTCTTTTTTAGTCATTCTGGTGCATGTTTATAATGTAGTATGTTTATACTAATTTATGTAAAACAACAATCTTCCTTCTGGGGACAAAGAAAGATCTATCTATCTATTATATAGTACATTTCATATCTATCTATTGTGGTAGGCAGCTGGGGGCCTTGCCTGGTCAGGATGCTCTTCTGATAAGAGGACCGAGGGAGAGGACATGTCAACCGCAGTACCTCCCCTGGAACATGAGAAGGTTGCCCCCCTGGATGGCATTGGGGCAATGATCAGGGAGCACCTGGAGCACTTCCGGGTGCAGTATAAAAGAGACCGCCTCACTCCATTTGGGGAGCCGGAGTCGGGAGGTGGAGGACAGAGCTTGCGAGGAGAGCAGGTGGCAGAAGAAAAGAAGGAGAAAGAAAGAAAGATAGACAGAGAAAGAAAGGACTGAGTTTAATTGTGACTGGTTAGTGCACTGTGTGGAGGAAGGCGAAATAAAAAAGTGTGTGGTGTTGGACTTGGGTGTCCTGTGTCTGGTTTAGGGGGCTGTCCGACTCCCTGATTTACCACATATCTATCTATCTATCTATCTATCTATCTATCTATCTATCTATCTATCTATCTATCTATCTATCTATCTATCTATCTATCTATCTATCTATCTATCTATCTAACTTTAGGAGTGTCAAGCTAATCTGTACCGCCACACGGCTCATTTCATTAGAGCCCACCACACGGATACCTTGAGTAGCAGTAACGGATGCTGATTAACCATCTAATGTGTTCGTATTTTTGCTTACAGTTAAGAATATTGCCTGACAAAAGTTTTTCTTTTACCAAAAACATGACAGATAAACTTTAAGAGGAAAGACACATCTGTCTTAAAGAGTACATAGCAGAGTTCTTTCTGACAACTGTTCAGAGCTGACAGACAGTTAGGTCATGTTGAACTGAGCTGACAAGTTTAATTTGTGAATTTTTACTCTAAACTTAGTAGAGAAAGTTGTAGGATGATCAAAGTGTCTTGTTGCCAGCTAAGAAAGGGAATCATGTGGAAAAGACATAGGTTTAGAGACACGAGGAAACAGAACGAGTGAAAGATTTGTACCTTGGGATAACCCTCAGTTGACGCTTCTCAGTTTTGTGCTTTTGTTTAATGTCGTTTCTTTTCTTTTTTCTTTATTCTCTTCATAATAAATGACAGCGTGGGCTGTAGTTGTCACAGTACAATCATTGTAACAATCAAGGGCAAAAATGAGGCTTTTTGTGTTTACGTACTTTGAGTCGGTGAAGTTGTTGTTTAGGAGGTAAATGTTTAGTATTTAGGGACAACACCCACTTGTACTTCAAGGGACCAAAGTAGGGACCATAACCAAAACATCGTACACACAGCTGTGATTTAATGGACCAAAAGAATTCAGTGACTGGGCTATTATGAGTAATAAGGCGAATTCACGCTTCAAGTTGAGAGATGGATTTGTAAAGAATTCCAGAGGATTAAACTTCACAAAGCTGCAGGACCAGATGGATTACAACCACGGTTTGCTCAATAATAGTGCCTCAGAGCTATCTGGAGTTTTCACTAAACTCTTTGCTAAAACAGGCAGCCATCCCACAGATTTCAATAAAGAACACCATTGTTCCTGAGCTGAAAAGGCCCAGAGTGGTATGTCTGATTACCACTTAGTTTCCCTCACCTCATTGGCAATAAGATTAGAAAAGCTTGCGCTGTAATACATCCACAGCATCATTCCTGCCCGTCTGGACCCTCTGCAGTTTGCTTTCCAGGCCAAACGGATCTGTAGATGATGACGTATCACAGATCGTCCACACTGCTCTTTATGTTATTGTGCACTTATGGGGTATATTGATAAGGGGGATGGGACTGAGGAGAGGAGTCAGGTGGAGAACTTTGTTTCCTGGGGCAGAAAAAACTGTCTGCAACTTAACATCAGCAAAACCAAGGAACTGCTTATTGACTTTCACCGCACCAAAGAGCCTCTATGTTTAGTCACTGTTCAGCAAGTGGATGGAAAGGCGGTCCTCTCCTACAAGTACTTCGAGGTCCACATTAATGACAGGTTGGACTGGTCTCAGAACACAGAGGAACTGCAGAAGAAAAGGCAGAGCAGGCTCTTTTTCTTTAGGAGACTGCATTCCTTTCATGTAGGAAATGACATCCTTCACATCTTCTACAACTCTGTGATGGCCAGTGACATTTTCTACGTTATTCTATACTAGGCTGGTACCATCACTTCAAAAGAGGCCCACGGAGTCAACAAGCTAACAAAAAAGTAGCTTGTTCATCAGTTAAGGGATGCCTTCAGGACCCCCTGGAGGTTGTACTGGAGGAGAGAATGAAGAAAAAACTGAGTGTCATTATGGACAATGCTGCATATCCTCTCTCTGACACACCAACACTGGGGACTTTCACCCAACAAATTATTCAGCAGACGTGTGTCAAGAAATGCAATGGGGGTCTCCGATATGCCAAGTCAGAAGTTTTCATTCTTTCTAAATCCTCTTCTTTTTTAGTCATTCTGGTGCATGTTTATAATATAGTATGTTTATACTTATTTATCTAAAACAATAAACTCCCTCCTGGGGACAAAGAAAGATCTATCTATTATATAGTACCTTTTATATCTATCTATTGTGGTAGGCAGCTGGGGGCCTTGCCTGGTCAGGATGCCCTTCTGATAAGAGGGCCGAGGGAGAGGACATGTCAACCGCAGTACCTCCCCTGGAACATGAGAAGGTAGCCCCCCTGGATGGCATTGGGGCAATGATCAGGGAGCACCTGGAGCACTTCCGGGTGCAGTATAAAAGAGACCGCCTCACTCCATTTGGGGAGCCGGAGTCGGGAGGTGGAGGACAGAGCTTGCGAGGAGAGCAGGCGGCAGAAGAAAAGAAGGAGAAAGAAAGAAATATAGACAGACAAAGAAAGGACTGAGTTTAATTGTGACTGGTTAGTGCACTGTGTGGAGGAAGGCAAAATAAAAAAGTGTGTGGTTTTGGACTTGGGTGTCCTGTGTCTGGGTTAGGGGGCTGTCTGACCCCCTGATTTACCACATATCTATCTATCTATCTATCTATCTATCTATCTATCTATCTATCTATCTATCTATCTATCTATCTATCTATCTATCTATCTATCTATCTATCTATCTATCTATCTACCACCTGGATAGTCAGAACGCGTATGGTAGGATGCTTTTTATTGACTAGAGCTCAACTTTTAAACCTATCATCCCTACCAAACTGGTTGCAAAACTCAAAGAACTGTGCCTGCCCAATTCCATCTATAACCAGATCCTGGATTTTTTTAACAGGTGCATATGCACCAGACACTGTAGAAATTGGACTAATGCAATTCAGTATGACCCCATCTGTTTGCCAAGCTGAGGTCAGCCCATAGTTGTTCTAGTATTAACGTTAGCATCTCTCGGTTCAAAAACAGTTTTAACCCCTCTGCAGTCCTTCTTCTCAATAATGTGTGTCATAGTTAGAATAAGTAAACTGTATATTAAACATTCATTAAACATCCTTCAAACTTACTACTTAATCATGTCAGTGCTCTGTACTGTATTTATATTGTCTCTCATTTGATTTTGTTTTGTACTGTATATGGATGACATGTTTCACGTACTTGACTGGACAGATTAACACCCCCATCTGACTCTCTAAGTAAACAGTGCAAGTACAGACGCAAACCAAGTGCAATCAAGAGTCACCGGTTCGATCCTCACTCACTCCTATATTTGCCATTTTCAGTAGTAAGCTGCTCGTTTTGTTAATATTATACAGTACACACATGCACTTGGTTTGCGTCTGTACTTGTGCTGTTACTTAGAGAGTCAGTTCGGGAGGAGCGGTGATCTTAGAGCGCGTGAGCTTATTCAGTGCAGCAGGAACAATGCACATGTTCATCTTTTTTTTCTTTCAGTACATGTGCCTTCCCAGTTTATTTATATATCTAGTGACTTCTCTGCTTGTCTGTCTCTCTATTATGCAGTGCTCTGTCTGTCTGTGTGTTATGGATCTTAAAAAATAACAGTTATAGGGACAGTTGTTCCTGCTAATTGCAGTCTCAAGTGTTAAAAAAATATTTTAAAAGGAGCATCCCATATGAAAATATAACGATCTCATTAACTGACAGTGCATACCAATTTATAAATTTTATGTCCGTTTAAGGTTAAAAAGAAAAAAAAAAAAGCAACACTTTATCCCCAGCAGGGAATCGAACTCAGGTCTGTGAGGCACGGCAAAGCTGCTGTGCTCTAAGAAGCAAACCTTAGCACGCTACGCCATGGAAACTGTTGTATCCTCCTTGAAGCTTTTGTGAAAGTGTTTATTTGATCTTTGGAACTCAGGCGTTACACATTCTATAGTTTATGCCTACTACATTTTGTAACATTTATTACTAAAATATGAAAAAGTTTCTGTTTTAGCAATGTGTTTACACAGATTACTGTAGAAACGGAACACACATGAAATGCGTGTGTTCCAAACAACGATCTATTATTTCACTCTAAAACTCCACTTCACTCCCAGATAATCAATCAAGGCATGAGCTGGGAGAAGTTCACGCACGTTCTAAGTCGGTGGGGGGATGGAATAGCTGGCTGCTGGCAGCTTGTCTTTTATCAGCACATTTAGAGGACAAAAGACTCTGGCGGAGAGGTGTGAATGGATTTAACCCTTTGCAGTCGTATTTAATTTTCAACGTCACGCTACATTAGTCGTAATTAATTATTGAAAAAACGGCAATAATTACAGCAGTTATTTTTTTCAAGCACGTAGGAATAACACAGGCCACTTTTCTCGACCAGGCGACTGTGCAAATCGGTCAGAAACTTGCAGGGCCACCAGCGGTGGCCTGACGACCTATAGCGCACTTTTTACTAAGGCCAGTTTTCTGGCCTAACGACCGCAAAGGGTTAAGAAGCGATTTAAGGTGGGCCGGATCTACAAGTTTTTTCGTAGGCTCTGGTAATTCTAGTGTTAAGATATCCTACGTGTATTTGTATTTTGGTATTAGGTACACTGTATTAATCCCTGAGAGTAAATTGTCTTTTAGCATGACCTTTAGACATCAAAGCTTGAACAATTATAAATCTAAACAACAGTATAGAGTGTTTTAATAGAAGAACAAAAAATTAAAAAACACAATTATGGTTAGAGATATGCTGGGTCACAGACCCCCATCCATACATGTTCAAAACCAGGATCACAAGGCGGTGGTACGTATCCAGACAGTACAACGCAGAAGCCATCTCTGAACACCAGTTTATCTCAAGACAAACTAACACACACAGGCCCACTCACTTATACCAGTTAAAATTAAACACAACTTTAACTTAATTTAAATTTGAATGAGGAAAATCTGACAGGTAGGAAAAGCAAATGGCTGCTAAAATTTAGATGCTGTGGTTCAGCTGTGTGAACAGCCAGTAAAGGCAAAGCCTCTATTTTGTTGTGTTCAATTATATGGATGGGTGCACAGCCATGAGAGTCTTGAGAGATAAAAAGAAAAAGTTACCTCTGCCTTGAAGGAGGAGTGACTCGATCAAAAACATTTCAGTTTAATTCATTTTATTTGACTGTGTACAGGCCAAACCTCCTGTTTAACTGGGCCTTACGTATTGAATAGGCTCTGCAGCCTGTCCGAATCTCTGAGACAGTGAAAGTTTTTAAGAAGAATTTAAACACTTGTTAGTTTTAATCTACTTTTGATAATCTATAATAAGTAATATTTATTTCTGTTATATACTGTTAAAATGTATTTTTTACATACAGTTTCAAACAGTATTTGTATTTATTGTTTTATTTATCTTGATTTGTTACGCACCCAGGGATAACTCTTATTTTAGTGTGCACTTTACGGTACAGTAGTGCTTTTACCAATAGTCAACCAGACTTCTCAGGGGTTGAATTCAACTTGTTATTCAGCTGAGGATTCATCGAAGAATGCAGACTGTGCTGAGGAGTGTGGTCTTCTGGATCTGTTTTCATGTTGACACTACACGGGAGTTTGTCCAGTTGCTCTTGAAACCCAGTCTTTTATTATTAGATAAATTGCCCATCACCTTTACATATTGCCCTTCAGAAGCAGATATTACATCTGGCACTACAAATAGAGTAGTTTTATGTATTAAAATTCCCACACCCCTGGTTTTCTTTGCATAGTTAGAGTGAAAAATTTAGCCAGACTACTTTCTTTGCAACTGAAAATGGTCTTTGCATAATAAGTAAGTCTCCTGTAAAAAATACTATCTTGGTATTTAGACTTGTTAAGTGTAAGCATACTTTCTTCCTCTTTAATTCATGATTGAGACCTTTGACATTCCAACTCTCAAAGTTTACTATTCGGTCATAGAAATATTTCTTCTGAACTTTTGTGGACATTTTGTAGTCTTAGGTTGAGGTAGTACATTGTTACATATGATAGATATGATATACATTTTATATTATTACCAAGTGATACAGCTATAGAGCGTATTATTATGTTGGCACTAACGGTTATTGGGGTATAAGGGATTAAAATAGAAATAGCATTGCTCTCTTTCTCTCCACCCCCAAGCCGAAATCCCCCTGGAACCCAGTTTTAATGTTTCACAGTGCGCCTACGACTACTTTGAGCCACTCTTGTCCTCATGTTCCACATGCATCTGATTTTGATCTGTAGGTCTTTATATTTGATGATCATTTTGTGTCTCCTTACTCAGGATCTTGTTGTCTTCTGGGATTGTGACATCGGTAAAGACGCATGACTTGCTCTTGTCATGTAACACAATGTCTGGCCTGTTGATGATGATCGTATGGTCTGTGCATGATGACACGGTCTCTGGTGTCAACGACCACATCTGGTATATGCTTGTACCCCTTATCCATCATCAGAACAACCAGCTGTTGACATCAGGCACAGTCCAGGTATATACTGACATTGTTGTGACGTTCAGGCTATTCCTTTGGGGCCAGTACACGGCATCTGGACAGCATGTGGCTGATGGTCTCCTCAGCTTCACCACATAGATGGCAGTTGCTGTTGACTGACGTACCAATGAAATACTTCTGGTGGTACTGGGTGTTCAAAACTGATCTTGAGTGACTCTGATGAAGTTTTTGTTTCCCCCTTGAGACCTGTAAGTCTTTGTCGATGTACGGCATTCTTGTTCTCCTTCTCCTTATTATAATTACTATTATTATTTTTAATTCACTTTATGTTTGATGGCTTAGGTAGCCATGCTTAGGAAGTTCCTACCCTCTTCAGTTAAGTGAGTTTTTCCTTTCCTTACTTGCACTTTATTACCATCACTATTCTGTTAGGGACTCTTGACCAATGAATGAATTCAAAAGTGTGACCCCGTGTGAAGGGCCTTCTTGTTTGTGGATTACTTTCATCTTCTGCAGATTTCTACTTAACAATATTGTAAAAAATATATCCATTTTGTACATTGTGAGTAAACACCTAGATGACTTGACCTGTGGATTATGTGAAACAAAAAACATGAGATTTTCATACGGACGTTTTTGATATTGTTTGCAGTTGTCCAACGCTGGTCACCATTGAATCCCATTTCATCAGAAACTTAGTTATGTCAGTTATCCATAAAAACATGACATTATTTTTTTTTTCTCGGCCATTGCTACAAACCAAATGGGGTAAATAAAAAAGAGTTTAGCTCGGGATGTTGTAAGGAACAACTAAATTACCAAAAAGCAGAGGGTAGAAAATACTCCAAGGAGTGCTTCTTAGCACACGGTCAAGGAAGGGAGGGAATGGAGGGGATTTTTACATGATGGTATCCTTTTTACCACCATCCTCTTTTCTACAACAGCTTCCAGTGTATCCAGGATTAGTCCTATGATGGAGCAGGCTTTCCTGATAAGTTTATAGTACTAGGGTGTTGTACCGTGTTAGCCATTATGAATGTAGAGAAAAGCCAAGCAAAATGACACCTTTTTGATTACATCTTGCCTGAAGAAGGGGCCTGAGTTGCCTCGAAAGCTTGCATATTGTAATCTTTCTAGTTAGCCAATAAAAGGTGTCATTTTCCCTGATAAGTTTAAGCATTTTGCACTGTTTGAACTCAAGTTGCTTCCCCAGGAGACCACAGCATAAAACAACACACTGGTTACAATGGACTTGTAGAATATTTCCAGCAGTTTGCTGCATACATTAAAAAACCTGGGTGTTCTCGGGAAATGGAATAGTTCTGTGTATTAAGATTCCCACACCCCTGGTTTTCTTTGTATAGCTAGAGTGAAAAATTTGTCCAGACCACTTTATTTGCAACCAAAAATGGTCTTTGCATAATAAGTGAGTCTCCTGTAAAAAATATTCTCTTGGTCCCTTCTCTGGTGTTGTCAGACCAGTTCAGTTTGATGTTTATGTGAAACCCCAGGTTTCTTTAGCTCTGCATCAATTCTCCAGGCTGACTGGTCTCAGAGGCTCTTTTGCACACCAGAAGTCCACTGCCAGCTCATTTGTCTTGCTGATGTTGAGTTGCAGGTTGTTGTCTCCGCACCATAACACAAAGTCCTCCACTGGTACTGTGCTAGATGTCTGTTTTGTAGATGGTAAACAGGAAGGCAGACAGGACAGTACTTTGAGGGGCTCCAGTATGACATACCACCATTTCACATTCCGAGTCTGCTCCATGCTCTCTGGTTACTTCTTCTCTGGTTACTTACTTCTCTGGAGCTTTTTGAACCCGAAACCTTCAATAGTCATAAACTGAGATGAGCTGGGCCAATGAGGACACACACAGTCAGCAAGCGGTTGGTGCAAAAGTGTCAAGTGCTTTTATTAAATCCAAACAAAAACAAACAGCGTTCAATTGTGCAGTGCAAGGTGAAGTCCTCGACAAGCTTCATGTACTCTGACTCGTCTCTGTTATTACAACGTAATTCTTTCAGGGTGGATGTCGACTTTTGTCGATATTGAGGGGTAGAGGACGGTAATCAGCTGTAAATGGCCAGAAAACTCACTATTACATTTTAGTTTGACTGTCGTTGCTAGAAAGAAAGTTAGCTTTGTTGACTGAGATTTCCTTGTGCGTGGCAAGAGTATTGATGATCAAAAAACTTCTAAAATGGCATCTGGCGAAAAACCAAAGCGAAGGCGCAAAGCAAAATACTCTTTGGATGATATTTTGCATATTATAGCTGAATTGGACTCTGACTTGCTGGACTCCAATTTTAATGCAAGTGATCCGGAGAGCGAGATCTAAAATGAAAGTGAGGTACTGGCATCAGCAGATTGGTCCCCAGCAGATCGTGGTACTGAACACATTCTTGTAGCTGATGCACCTACAGCAATGTTCACCTGGGAGGACCGCCACTTACGATGACACGAGGAACAAACTAGATTGCATTACTTTGCAACTGCTGTGCATTCCTGCTGGACGTTGAGCCACCTTTACACCAGCAATGGTGAACATGTGGCATCAGCAGCCACAGCACGCAGCGACAGATGTTTTATGTTGATTTATGTGTGAAACCATCACTTTGTGTGCTTTTCAGAAAAAAATATTCAGCCCTCAAAGAGTTAATGCAGCCTATGACAGAGGAGTCTCCTGAGAATTTCTGTAGATGGCAAACTCTGGTATTATATTGAAAGACCATTGCATGGAGAGTGAAGAGGAGGGCAGGCAAAATGGTTTGTAGATAGGTGATGTGATGTGTGGAGTACAAGTCATAGGAGGTTCTGCTGAAACTTTATAACACATCTGGAGTACTGGGTGCAGTTTGGGTCTCCAGGCCACAAAAAGGACATAACAGCACTAGAAAAGGTCCAGAGAAGAGCGACTAGGCCAACATTTTGTCATTTACTACTAAAATATAAAAAACATTTCTGTTTTAACAATGTGTTTACACAGGTTATTGTAGAAATGGAACACACATGAAATGCATGTGTTCCAAATAACGATCTATTATTTCCACTCTAAAACTCCAGCACTTCACTCCCAGGAAATCAATCAAAGCATGAGCTGGGAGAATTTTGTGCACGATCTGCAGCTGTGGGGGGATGGAATAGTAGGCTGCTTGCTGCTTGTCTTAATCGGCACATTTACAGGACAAAAGACGCTGATGGAGAGGTGTGAACGGATTTAAGGTGGGCCGGATCTACGAGTTTTTTCGTAGACTCTGGTAATTCTAGTGTTAAACAAAAGGAGATTAAGAGGAGACATGATGGAAGTGTTTGAAATTATGTGGCTAGAGACTGTGACTTTAAAATGAGTTCATCAAAAACACAGGGACACAGTTGGAAACTTGTTAAGGGTAAATTTCACACAAACATTAGGAAGTTTTTCTTTACACCAAGAACGATAGACACTTGGAATAAGTGACCAAGTATTGTGATGGACAGGAGGACTTTCAAAAGTCAACTTGATGTTATTTTAGAAGAATTAAGTGGATAGGACTGGCAAGCTTTTTTGGGCTAATGGCCTCTTCTCGTCTAGACTGTTCCAATGTTCTAATAATGTTCTAATGTTTGCGTACCTTGTCACCTCAGACCCAAGAAGACCCCATGCTGGAATGGCTTCCATTGAAGCATTGACCAAAGGGTCTGAATACTTGGGTCAATGGGATATATCAGTTTTTGTTTTTAATAGATTTGCAAAAATCCCTAAAATCCTGTTTTTGTGTTGTCATTCTGGGGTATGGAGTGTTGCTTGATGAGGATAAAATTAATTTGGATGATTTTAGCATTTTCACTCTTTTAGGGCGGATGTCGACTTTTGTCGACAGGAGTGGTTGAAGGCGAATGTCGACAAAAGTCGACATCCAGGGATAGAGGGCGACAATCAGCTGTTAATGGCGACAAATCTCACTGTCACATCACAGGCATTCCCTCTGTGCTTGGAGGAATGCTAGACTCATTGACTCGGCAACTAATCCTTGCGTGTGCGTGAGCTGCGAAATGTAAACAATGGCAAGATGGCATCGACATGTGAAAAGGGAGCGAAGCAAGTGCAAAAAAGAAAACACTCGGCAGACAATGTTTTGCGCATTATCGCGGAGTCGGACTCTTGATTTTTCAGAATCGGATTTTATTGGCAGTGATCAGGAGATCGAGCAAGAGAGTGAGAAGCCGGCATCAGCTGATCAGACACCAGCTGATGCCGCGCCAGCTGATCCGCTGCCAGTTGGGTGCCATCGCGCAGCCGATGCATCTACGGCAAGGTTCGCATGGGATAAATACACAGACATTGATCCGTTGAGAGCTGATCTGGCTACCGGAGTTTACAAGACGGCATGGCTTGCTGTTGGACATGACAGATCACCAGCTGCTGTACTTCAGGCTGCTCTCTCCTGATGCTGCTTTTCAGCTACTGTCAGACGAGACAAACAGGTAGGCAGAGATTTTTTTTGAATCACGGGCTGCGTTTGCATCGCATTCTCGTTTTTCAAAGTGGAAACCCACAACGAAAGACGAGATGAAGCGCGCTGTGGCATTACAAATAGAGATGGGACAGAACTGGTGATATAACTTCAGGGAGCATTGGTCCAAATGTGCTTTGTCCCCTGGTGGCTTTGGACAGGTTATGCAGCTTGGTGATAGGTACGTGCTGCTGCAAAGTTTTATTCACTTCTGTAATAAACAGAAGCAAATCCCATGGGGTGAGCCAGGCTATAATGCCATACATAAAGTTCATAAAATTTCAGAAGATGAAAAGAGGTGACAATACGGTTTTCATGCAGGCAGAAAACTTGGTGGAAGTGGCATGGCACGATGGCAAATGGGTGACTTGTCTCTCTACAGTACACACTAACAATATATGTGAGAAAGTGCAGTAACAGACAATTGAAAAGTAGGCACCAAAGCAACACATATTGTAAGGAGTGCAGTGTGGCAATGACTGAAATTGGCTGCTTTGAGCGAGATCAGACTTTGCTGTGTAAAATGTATGTGATATGCATGTGAAATCATAGAGTATTCAGGCTCATACAACATGCAAGACAGTAACATTTGTCAAAAGGAAATATTTTTTGTTGATTTGATATGTTAAACAATTGCTTTGTGTTCTTTTTTAAAAAATGTTAGTTTTTGGAAAAATATTTAGCCCTGGGAGAAAAGAAACAAAAAAAAAAAATTAGCCCTAAAAGAGTTAATGTAAAAAAAGTGAAGGCAGTAGGAATACTTTCTTAAGCCATTGTATATTTTTTATGGGTTTGTGTTTTCCACTGGAATTAGAATAAGATGTTTAACGTCAAAGAAACACTGATGGAAGAAAGAGAGACTGCGTACCATTTATAATCTACCTAAAGTAGGCAAGTAACATCTTCTTTATACTTGTACTTCCTTTCAAATTATGGGCAAATTATTGGCAAGCGTGTTGTGGAGGACGTTGTGGGTCCACTTCAAGGCTGTAATTATGGCCATGAATGGAACTAATTCAAATCAGCAGATAGATATTGATTGATTTTACGTTTTAAATGTGTAAATCCATAATAGGGACTCATGATGGATGAAGTCTGGAATGGAGCTGAAAATGCAAAGCATTTTAATTCAAATGCACAGTATGAAGCCTCATTATCTGGGAATGCTTGAAAGCTTAATTCAAACATTATAATGCAAATAGATTTGATTAAAAGAGTTAATGTAGGATTTAAGTACTGTAGTCCAAGCAATGTTCTTAAGTTGAAGAAAGGAAATGAAGGACTAGACACAGGTTGGCAGTTTTTTTTGTTAAGGCTAACATTTGGTGGTGTTTCTGCCCCTTTATGTAAGAGGCGGACTCTGCACTGTAATGAAAGAACATACATTTATGAGTTCATTTCCCAGTTTACTAATGTTTCCCAAGGCTGGGTTATTTTTTTCCCGTTAATCTTGCATTCTTGTGTTATTTTTCAAGGCTACATTAAGTATTGTTAATTAATTAATTTATTAATTTAATTAAATTTTTTTTGTCACATCTCCATCTTAGTTACTGACGGCCACTTTTATTTTGTGATCGGGTATCTAGGATGTGAATATGAGTTACCAGAGGCATACATCAGCGGTCACAGTGTTATGACATCATCTCCCTTCTTGAGAAGTGCGATTGTCTGACTATTAAAAAGGAAGACTATGGTCTATTTCTCAAGCTTCAAATGTCTCTTTGATTTTTTCATTCTCGCGTGTTCTTGGATTTTGTTTTTTCGTTTGCATGTTGGGCTTAGACACTTCTCTCTGAATGATCTCCTACAACAACAACATTTACTGTATTTCTAGAGCAAGTTTTCATACAAATGATGTAGATCAAAGTGCTTTACAGGATGAAGAAAAAAAAGAAAAAATATAAAAAATAAAATTAGGCAATACTAAGTAACAGAGAATAAAAGTAAGGTCCGATGGCCAGGGAGGACAGAAAAAAACAAAAAAAATACTCCAGACAGTTGAAGAAAAAAATGAAAACCAAATTTGCAGCCCCCCTAACATAAATGATCTCAGTCAGTCCTCATGGTTTTTAGGCTCCACGTGAAAGAATTAGACGATGATGATCATGTGGACCTCTGGCCTTCAATCCATCAATGTAGGGACTGCAGGTCTCTAGTCCTAGTCCTAGTCCTAGTTATGACTCCTTGTTTTGTTTCTGTACGTTGCACTCTATCGTATTGTTCCCGATTTTTCCTCCTCCTACTAGCAGTACTTATACATGGTGAGTAGTGATGAGCGAACCTGCAGTGAATTTAGCATAATCATGGAAATGTTTGGAAACTTGGTCCAATTCCATGAAATGTATTGAAGGCAATGGGGAAGATAGATAGAAATTATTTGTTCCCAGGGGGATATTTTATAAAAAAAAAAGTTCTTTAGTTCTTTCAATAGATAGATAGATAGATTGATAACCCTGCTTATTGTAGATCAAGCTTATCAAGATCACAGCCGTGTCATCACTGAACTTGACAGTGATGTCAGAGTCATGTGCAGCTCTGTAGAAAGAGTACAGCACAGGACTCAGCACACAGCCATGTGGAGCTCCCGTGTTAAGGGTGAGTGATGATGGAGTCTCCTGGGGGTCTGCCTGTTCAGGAAATTAAAAATCCAGCTAATCTGTGAGCCTTTCATAAGCAAATGAGACAATGTTTCAGAAGTCACTGCTGACAACATGTTTGCATCACTTTCCACATTCCTTGAAGTGGGCACTTCCCTTTCTGGGCACTTGCCATGAGAGACATTTCACTTTCAATGAGATTTTGTACTTCCAAGAGAGACCTCAGCCACTTTCTAAAATAATTTTTTACTGATCAGTGTGTGCCCCCAGAAGCAAGAGAGAACCCCCAGCCTGGTATCAGAAGTAGTTTATACCGCATCACACATGATCACCCTCTTGACCCATCTAGTGTAAATAGTCCCACCCTGGGTTGTTGCTGTCGCTAATGGTATTGTCTCTTTCTTTTCCAGCAGTCAGGAGAAGATGTCCAGTAAGGGCAATTGCCAGAGGAATATAAAGATGAGATACACAAAGAAGGTAGCATCTTTTTCTGGACCTCCACTTGTGAGAGAAAAAACTTCAAAGCAGACCTGACCTGCTAAAGATTCTTTGCCTTGGGCAATTTAAGTTCTGTTATTGTGCCATTGTGTGCCATCCTTGTTTATTTTGCCAATTGTTATTAAATGAGGTGATCCAATTGTCACCCCAGCATTTCTTCAGTCTAGTTGTCACATGACCGCAATATACGTAACCCTAACCATTCAAAACCTCAGTTGATGTTATTCTAGAAGAATTAAGAGGATAGGACTGGTGAACTTAATTGGGATAAATGGCCTGACTTGTTTAGATTGCTCTAATCTCTCTCTATATAAAATCCAACGTCTGTCTGTCTGTCTGTCCACTTTTCACGAGAGAACTACTTAACAGATTTAGATCATTTTTTTTCTAGAATTTGCTTGAATATTCCGGTTGATTTTGTGACTTCTATCATTGCGCTATATATCATATTTTGATTTATTTGCGTGAATCTGAGAGACATGCAGAGGGCCGATGCTAGGGGGACGGGGGACGGGGACCTCCTCACTCACACACGTAACCTTATCTCCGCTTAGCTAGCAAATGAGAGAACTACTTAATGGTGTAAGGGATGGCCGACAGTTCAACCCGGTCGGGACATCCCAAGATTGGAAGGATGGGGGAAGGCAACTAATTTGAGACCTTGCTTCCCCCAAGTCGATAGATTGCAGGGTCCCTACAGTATAATGGTGCCCTGGATTCCCGCAGGGAATTAAGGACTTTGGAGTTCGGTATCACAACCCTACTGGGTACCGTGGGCGCAACCAGGGGATGCTGCAGAAACATACAAAGACCTCTATTTTCTATATAGCCCAGAAGTACAATCAAATCACGAGGATGGAAGCTCTGAAGTACTTTTGGCTGAAGAAGAAACTTGAGTTTTCCATCTGACCTGGAAGTGCGGACAAGTCACGTGATTGGAAGGACAGAAGCACTTCTGGGTCAAGGACTATTTAAAGGACTTTTGGGAACCCAGCAGGTGAGCCGGAGTCGGGAAGTGGAGGACAGAGCTTGTTTGGAGGCGTGGTGGAGGAAAGAGAGAATTGTATTGTGCTATTTAGTGATACATACCTGTTTATTTATGGCTGTGGTGTTTTGGGCACTATTTATAGAAGAATAAAGGATTAAAATGCTTCTAATTGTTTTTACTTTGTGTCCTGAGCATCTGTCTGTTGGAGTGAAAGGGGCAACAGTGACCCCTAGTGTCTTACAACGGATTTAGATCTGTTTTTTTTCCACAATTTGCGTGAACATTCCGGTTAATTTTGCGACTTCTCTCAACACGTTAAGAATCACAGTTCACTTGCAGACAGAGGATGCGGGACAAGAAGAGGAGGAAGCGTGACATCAGGAGTAGGGAGCTGGGCAGGGCCCTCCTCACTGTCCTGTTTCATTACTAAGTTGGCAGAGCAGCGGTGGACGGCTAGTGTTCTAATAAGAAAGAGCAGAGCAGGCTCTTTTTCCTTAGGAGACTGTGTTTCTTTAATGTGGGAAGTGACATCCTTAACATCTTCTACAACTCTATGATGGCCAGTGTGATTTTCTATGTCGTGGTGTGCCAGGCTGTTAACATCACTTCAAGAGAGGCCCACCAGATCAACAAGCTAATTAAAAGGGCAGGCTCAGTTATGGGACACACTCTGGACCCCCTGGAGGTACAGTTGGTGAAAGTCTTAAGTGTGTTGCGTCCGGCTGTTTAATTGTTTGCTTTACTATTCTTAGCCAACTGATTCCCCAACACCATTTGCTGGTAGCATTTAGAGAATGGCTCATAAAACTCTGAGTACTTTATCTCATAACTTATTAATTCAAGAAGAAAAGAGAAGAAAGAACAATAAATGTGGACATGCCATAAAAGTGACAAAGGTGTTATATTTTGGAGATCGTTGCAGGCTTGTCCAGTTTTAAGTGTTGGGCTGTCGAGTCTGACAACAATGGATGAGCTCGTTTTTTTTTTACACGCTGGATGTGAAGCTGCTTTGCTTGCTCAGTCAGAACATCAATCACGTTGTAATAGGTGGTCTGCTCGTCATGATCTGAGCCCATAGAGCTGACACATCACACTCTGGGTTACTAACTAGATTTTTAAAATAGAGAGCTGTCAACTGGAGGGCAGGAACGCATAAAATGATTTTAGGCTTTTTGTTTCAGGCTGTGTTCATCTGACATCACTAGTAGAGAGTTCTTTTTGTCCAACGCTTATTAAATTTTAAAACAGGCAGCAATTCTCCCTGATTCTGATCCTGACCAGGATGGCACAAGTCAAAGGTTAATACAACGTTAAGTTTTATAGCGTGCTATTGTAATGGGGAGGAAGTCTTGAAAGCTCGATGATGTACTTGTGAGGCTCCATCTGTGAAATTCCATAGAGTGTGCAATAAAAATACAAAACAGAACATGAGGAAGTTCAGAAAAGATTTACAAGTCCAGGCCAAACATGAGATACTGGATCTTTGTATTTTAATAAACCTGGGTACTTGACCCAATACCAATAAGTTTTTTCAAAGAAGTATCGGGCGTGCTAATTGATAGTTTTCTTGATATAGTAAACTCGTCATTAGATATGGGGATCTTCCCAGACTGTCTTAAGACTGCTGTAGTTAAACCCCTGCTCTAGAAAAATAATCTCGATTCCACTGCTTTTGAAAATTTAGACCTATATCTAACCTGCCTTTCTTAAGTACAATTCTAGAGAAGGCAGTCATTATGCAGCTAAATGACCACTTCAATAAATCTGCTATTCTTGATAAGTTTCAGTTGGGTTTTAGAACAAATCACAGCACAGAAACTGCACTCGTTAAAGTAGTAAATGACTTGCAGGAAATGCAGACAGAGGCCATTTATCTGTTCTCATCCTCTTAGATCTGAGTGCTGCATTTGATACCATTGATCATAATATTCTTAGAAATCGCCTTAGTCAATGGGTGGGCCTCTCTGGCAGTGTCTTAAATTGGTTTGAGTCTCACTTAATGTGTAGAAAATTCTTTGTTAGTTGTGGTAATTATACTTCAAAGACACATGATATTCAATATGGTGTTCTACAAGGATCTATCCTGGGTCCACTGCTCTTTTCAATCTTCATGCTTCTATTAGGTGAGATTATCTCAAGGTATAACTTGAGCTACAACAGCTATGCTGACGACACACAACTGTCTTTATCAGTTAGCGCCTGATGACCCCGACTCTCTTGATTCACTGACCCCCAATATCTTACTTGTGTTTCTGAATGGATGAGTAGTAACTTTCTTAAACTAAATAAAGAGAAATCAGAAATCTTAGTGATTGGAAAAATTGATATAATGAGGTTATTAGAAATAAACTTGATGCATTAGGATTAAAAGTCAAGACGGAGATAGAGAATTTAGGGGTAACTATTGACTCTGACCTGAATTTTAAATCACATATTAATCAGATTACTAGGACAGCATTTTTTCACTTAAGAAATATAGCAAAAGTTAGACCTCTTATAACTTTGCAAGATGCTGAGAAATTAGTTCACGCTTTTGTTTTCAGTCTGCTAGATTACTGTAACACACTTCTCTCAGGACTACCCAAAAAAGACATTAGAATGCAGTTGCCAGAATCTTAATCTAGGAAAAGAAAATCCGCACACATTTCTCCAGTTCTGATGTCACTACACTGGTTACCTGTGTCATTCAGAATTTATTTTAAAATACTGCTTATAGTTTACAAAGCCTTCAATAATCAGCTCATCCTATATTTCAGAATGTCTCTCATCTTACACTCCAAATCGTAACCTTAGATCTTCAATTGAGGGTCTGCTTATAATTCCAAGAGCTAAACTGAAAAGAAGTGGTGAGGCGGCCTTCTGCTGTTACAGTATGCACCTAAAATCTGGAATACCTTACCGATAGAAATTCACCAGGCTAATACGGAGGACTACAAAAAAGTCATTATTTTAACATGACTATCTCATAGCTTCATTTTTGCTTAATCCTGATACTCTGTATATTGTGAGCTGGGGGGCTGATCGCACCCCTACAACTTACGGACGCTCCTCTGAAAAACGCTGAAAGTCTACCTTCACATTGCTCCCTTGCTTGCTGGGCTTATTAGCGGCTGATGTATCGCGCAATCCGCACGTACTTAAAAGTCCGAACAGCACTTATCAGATTTGGATTGTTTTGTTTTTCTCTCTCTCTCAGACCTTCCCTGCTCCTGACGCGCACTCCTTTGAAGAGGAAGATATGTTTGCATTCTTTCAATTGTGAGATGGAACTGTCATCTCCGTCTTGTCAAGGAGCACATTTAAACTTTTGAAAAAGAGACATATGTTTGTTTGCAGTATTTGAATAAAGTTCCTGTCTCTACAACCTCCTGTGTTTCTGTGCAGATCTGTGACCCAAGCGTGACAAGATGCATTTAATTATCAATATCATTAATGGTGGCTTCTCTGCTGTCCTATTTCCAGTTTTCTTGGTGGTGATCTGCGCCACCACCACCTGATCAGAGCACCGTGAAGTCCCTACATTGATGGATTGAAGGCCAGATTTCCACCAACATCATCAAGTTCTTCCATTTGAAGCCTGAATACAATGAGGACTGATGGAGGTCATTGATGTTAGGTAGAATGCCTAGAGGGGGCTGGGTGGTCTTGTGGCCTCGGAACCCCTGTGGAGGGGAGTACCATGTCTCAGTTACGTCTGGAAATTTTTTTTTTTTTTTTTTTCTGTCCTCCCTGGCCATTTGAACTTTTATTCTATGTTAATTAATATTGCCAAATTTTATTCTTTAATATATTTTGTCTTTTTTCTCTTTCTTCAACCTGTAAAGCACTTTAAGCTACATCATTTGTATGAAAATCTGCTATATAAATAAATGTTGTCGTTGTTAGATTATTTATTAATATATATGACAATGAACATCTGGATCCTCTGCAGTTTGTCTATCAGACACACATAGGTATGGAGGATGCTGTCATCTCCATTCGCCACAGAGCCAACTCCCACTTGGACAAAGTCGGCATCTCCGTGAGACTCATGGTTTTTGACTTTTCCAGTGTTTTTAATACCATTCTGCCTCATCGACTGGGGAACAAAGGTCAATTCTTTGAATCTTGATGCCCCCACAATCTCCTGGATCATGGACTACCTGAATAACATACAGTAGTTTGTGGGGCTGAAGGTCTGTGTGACTGAAATGGGTGGTGTGTAATACTGGAGCACCTCAGGGAGTTTTCCTGTCTCTCTTCCTGTTCACCCTCCACAGAACAGACTTCCAGCACAATACCAGCGCTTACCATCTACAGAATCTTCAAATGGCTCTGTTCATCACAGGCTGCATTAATAATGGAGACAAGTCAGAGTACAGGAAATTTGTGGAGGACTGTGTTCAATACCACGATCTGCTGGGGACCAATCTGCTGATGCCAGTACCTCACTTTCGTTTTTGATCTCGATCTCCAGATCACTTGTATTAAAATTGGAGTCCAGCGAGTCAGAGTCCAATTCAGCGATAATATGCAAAACATCATCCCCGGAGTATTTTGCTTTGCGCCTTTGCTTTGGTCTTTTGCCAGACACCATTTTAGAAGTTGATTGCTCATCATCATTCTTGCAAGGAAATCTCAGTCAAATCAATGAAGCTAACCTTTCTTCTAGCAAAGAGAGTCCAACTAAAATGTAACAGTGAGTTTTGTGGCCATTTACATCTGGTTACCATCTTCTACCCCTGAATATCGACAAAAGTCAATGTACGCCCTGAAAGAGTTAGTAACAGAGATGAGTCAGAGTACATGAAGCATGTGGTGGACTTCATCTTGCACTGCACAATTGAATGCTGTTTGTTTTTGTTTGGATTTAATAAAAGCATTTGGCACTTTTGCACCAACCCCTTGCTGACTTTGTGTGTCCTCATTGGCCCAGCTCATCTCAATTTATGACTACTGAAGGTTCTGGATTCAAGAAGCTCCAGGAAGTAACCAGAGAGCATGGAGCAGACCCAGAATGTGACATGGTGGTATGTAATACTGGAGCCTCTCAGAGTACTGTCCTCTCTCCCTTCCTGTTCACCTTCTACACAACAGACTTCCAGCACAATACCAGCACTTGCCTTCTACAGAAATGTTCATATGACTCCTCCATCATAGGCTGCATTAATAATGTAGATGAGACAGAGTACAGGAAGGCTGTGGAGGACTTCATCTTGTGGTGTAGTGACAACAACCTGCAACTCAACATCAGCAAGATAAAAGAGCTGGTGGTGGACTTTCAATGAGCCAACGAGCCTCTGAGTCCAGTTACCATTATTATTATTAATAATGGAGATGAGACAGAGTACAGGAAGGCTGTGGAGGACTCTGTCTTGTGGTGCAGGGACAACAACTTACAAATCAACATCAGCAAGACAAAACACCTGGTGGTGGACCTCTGATGTGCAAAGGAGCCTCTGAGACCAGTTACCATTATTATTATTAATAATGGAGATGAGACAGAGTACAGGAAACTTGTGGAGGACTTCATTTCATGGTGCAGAGACAACTTCCCACAACTCAACATCAACAACACAAAAGAGCTGGTGGTGGACCTCCAATGTGCCAAGGAGCCTCTGAGACCAGTTACCATTCAGGGGGCGGACACAGAAGTGATGCAGAGCTACAAATACCTGGGGGTTCACTTGATCAACAAAGTGGACTGGTCTGACAAAATGAACCAGAGCAGACTGGACTTGCTGAGGAGACTCAGGTTTTTGTTGTGTGTAACAAGCTTATTGAAAAGACCTTAGTAGCCATTGTGGTTGTCTGCGCTGCCATCTTCTGAGCTCAAAACAAGCACAATGCCTGAATAAACTAATCAGGAAAGCCTCCTCCATCGCAGGGTGAACCCTGGACACACTGGAAGCTGTCATAGAAATGAGGATGATGGCAAAATTGGAGGCCATCATGAAAAATCCCCTCCGTCTTTAATATATTTAATTATTTATTGATTGATTGAAAGATCTGTTGAATGTTCTGTCCTGTGAGTCTGTATCCTTGTTTTTTTATGCTTCTGCTGTTTGTGAATTTCCCCTTGGGATTAATAAAGTATCTATCTATCTATCTATCTATCTATCTATCTATCTATCTATCTATCTATCTATCTATCTATCTATCTATCTATCTATCTATCTATCTGTTGTACGCATCTGAATTTCCTCTTAGGATTAATAAAGTTTATCTAATCTAAAAAATGTAAAGAAATGTATTAGAAAGCAATTGTTTTATTATGCACTAAAATAAGAATTTTAACTCTTTCAAAAATATAAAGAAACTCTTAAATATTTTATTTTGACCAGCGAAATGACTAAACGTCTGCAATTGAATGAGTCAGTCCTTGAAGGATGGCACCTCACAGAGTGCAGGCTTAGAAGAACATGTGTCTCAAATATAACACATTTTTTGTACTGTCCACTGTCACACGTGTGCGATTAGGAGGGAGCTGAGTGGACCAAGTGGAGCTCATTACCCACCAGGCCAGGGGGTGGCAGGGTGCACTAAACCTACCTTTGTTACCTCTGCAGGCCTGATTCAGCATTAATGACATCACTTCTGGTTCTGGTGCCCAGACTGACGTCACTTCCAGTTCTGGTACGCGGATCAACATCACTTCCGGTTCCGGCCCTAGATGTCATCACTTCCGGTTTCGGCTTATAAAGCCGCCATCTTTTCAAAACCAAATCAGTTCAGTCTTGGAACTCAAAGAAAGCACCTCTACGTTCATTTGAATACCCATTTGCAGCCAGGAAGAATATAAGGGTGGCTGCCCCCAACCTTTTTCGCGTGTTGAGACTCATTCTTTCATATCATGCTTGTGGCACATAACACATCTGGTAGCTGGTGAGTATTTGCACTCAGTGGGCATCAGAATGTCCATGTTGTTCTGTCCTGACAGTCGTGACAAGTCGAATGCATTGTGGTGAAGAAACATCTTTGGGGCAACAATCAGTGCCTGAGCCTACAGGTTCCACATCATCCAAGTGATTGTCACAAACTCAATCACTATCATTATCATCAAAATATTCATCTGGCAGAAAATCTAGTTGTTTCAAAACACCAGCACCCTTATAACTTTTTGCGGTGACATATCCATGGACAATTTATAGCACTGTTTTCCACCAGCAGTTGAATCAAAAAAAAAAATCTATGGTGGCTATCCACTAGATGGCAGCACTATTGTAGGTAACTGAGACATGGCAGCAAAGGTCACCAGTAAGTTGGCTGTGTCTGTAGTGGCTGCATATTGAGATACGAGTTACTGCAACTCGTATGTCACATTTTGACAGGTTCGATGGAATACGAATTAACTCGTACCTCACATTCAAAGTGTTAATTAACTTCTCAAAAGATTTCCTGATATGAGAGTTTAAGGCCACTAGATGGCAGCACTATAGTAGGTTACTGAACGGCAGCAGCAAAGCTCACCAGCATGTTGGCTGTGTCTTTAGTGGCTGCCTACGGAAATACGAGTTACAGTATCTTGTATGTCACATTTTGACAGGCTCAGTGAAGTATGAATTAACTCGCACCTCATGTTCAAAGTGTTATTTAAGTTCTCCAAAGACTTCATGATATGAAAATTTAAGGCCACTAGATGGCAGCACTACCTGTATAGTAGGCTACTGAAAGGCAGCAGCAAAGCTCACCAGCAAGCTGCCTCCGTCTTTAGTGGCTGCATACTGAGATAAGAGTTCTTCTTGTATGTCATGTTTTGACACAAATGAACTTGTACCTCACGTTCAAAGTGTTAATACTCCCTCGAGGCATTTCTGAACGAGGAGGGTACCCTCAAAATAAAGCCTTATTATTCTTAAAATAAAGGCAGAACAGTCGATTTTTCACTTTAACCTGATGGATCACTCAATCTTGATTGTGACGGAATTGGAGCTGGTATGAAATTTAAACATTCAATGACTTTGAAATGAACTAAGAAAAAGAATCAGGCGCTCAGTTATATTTTCAAATCTTTGTTTTGTGATTCATTATATTTCACCTACCAGGCAGTAGTTTTATGTTGATAGCACAAAGGAATAAATAATTACAGCATTTGGCACCATGTGTGTCCTTTATATCTCTAAAAAAACTTCTCCAAACAGGCATCCAGGATTTTAACCAGTGTAATGGGTGTCAGGCAAGGGCTGACTTCCTGACCAGGATGTTTATGATCTCTTTCCTGACCAAGAGGCCACCCTAGTGAATGGGCAAGAAGAATGGCAGGGTATTCCCTGCCTCAACCAGAAGACTGGCAGATACCATCTTGGAAGTGGGCACACTGGACAGATGGCTGGAGATGACCTATTTGGTCTATCTATCTATCTATCTATCTATCTATCTATCTATCTATCTATCTATCTATCTATCTATCTATCTATCTATCTATCTATCTATCTATCTATCTATCTATCTATCTAATGAATTTAGACCACTTTGCAGAGTTCTGTTTTCACTTTGACATCAAAGTGTCTTTTTCTGCTGATCAGTATCAGAAAAGCCCAATTAAATCCACAATAATTCAGTCTTGAACCATAATTAAATGTAAAAACTTCCAAGTAGGTGAATATTTTCCATAGGCTCTGTAATTTATAGTTACTTTTTAACTCTTCCACATTCCTTCATTCTCATGCATTGAATGCTGGGTATCCCAGCTTGTAAAGTTATAAAGTTGAATTTTGAATGTAGTGATTTATTCCGGCTGTTTTTATCATATTCAATCAACATTGCATAAAATTTACAGTAATCCAATCACTCTCCAGACCTCAATAAATACATTCAATTATAAAATCATGACCTGCACAGGGAATCATTTTTTTTGATAAATTGATCTGGTTCTGATATCGCTGACACCCGAAATATGACACCTTGGCCCCTATACTTTATGCCATTCATTTTTCAGCCCTTTTTCTGAAGAATCAAAAAGACCTATGGCACGATTTCCAGGAACATTCTTTTTATTGCAAGTGCTCAAATTAAAATTTAGTGTTAGAATGCCTGACTGACGCACTAATAAATTTCTCTGTGAGGTGCTAAATCTGTGAGAAAAGATCTCTGCAGTATTTCCCAGGAGACAGAGTGGCAGGCACAATCATAGCGCACGTCAAAATGATATGATCATAAAAAAAAATAAACACACGGAGGATAGCAGAAGGAAGACAGAAGTGGATTAGCTTCTTTATACTGAAACAATTCAAGGAGAGCTCCCACCCATGGAGAAAGTCTATTTTTTATTTGAAATGTTTCCTTTAGGTCATAAAATCGAGATATATTTCCTTGTTTTATCTTTTCCAACACGAACATCCTTCTAAACTGTTGGCCATCTAACTGGTGATATTTCAGTGTTGCTCACTCTATTTGCCTTTAACAGAGTTTGTGAAAGTGTTAAAAAAATAACTGTCTGCTCAAGATCTACGAGGCAGAGGTCCTCTGTGTGTAGGCGAACTGAAAGTGGGACACATCTCTGTATCAGGGGCGTGCCCCCTAGCAGATCACAGAACTTTAAATAACTGCAATGCTGCATTGTGGCGTTTAGGAAGAGCGCCAAGTGGATTATGGATGTGTTGACTCATGGGAAAAATTAGACTAACCCCCTGGTGAAGGCCTTGTGCTGAGGACATTGTGTTGTGAAAGAAGTGGAGTGGAAGCTTGAAGAATGGAGATGGGCTTGGAAGACAGAAAATTGAAGATAAATTGAAAGAAGAGGACGACAGAAAATGTAAAGTTTAATGATAATCAGGACCCAGAAGTTAGAAGTTAGCAGGGAGAGCAAACTGAAAAGAGTGGAGACGTTCTCAGGCACTTACACTATCTATCTATCTATCTATCTATCTATCTATCTATCTATCTATCTATCTATCTATCTATCTATCTATCTATCTATCTATCTATCTATCTATCTATCTATCTATCTATCTATCTATCTATCTATCTATCTATAATATAGTGCCTTTTCTATCTATCTATCTATCTATCTATCTATCTATCTATCTATCTATCTATCTATCTATCTATCTATCTATCTATCTATCTATCTATCTATCTATCTATCTATCATATAGTGCCTTATCTATCTATCTATCTATCTATCTATCTATCTATCTATCTATCTATCTATCTATCTATCTATCTATCTATCTATCTATCTATCTATCTATCTATCTATCTATCTATCTATCTATAATATAGTGCCTTTTCTATCTATCTATCTATCTATCTATCTATCTATCTATCTATCTATCTATCTATCTATCTATCTATCTATCTATCTATCTATCTATCTATCTATCTATCTATCTATCTATCTTGTGTGTGAAATTTCCCCTTAACAAGTTTCCAACTGTGTCCCCATGTCCTTGATGAACTCATTTTAAAGTCACCATCTTGATCCACTGGACTAATTCCCTTCATTCTTTAAAACACTTCACTCAGGTCTTCTCTTCATCTTCTTTGTCTTAAACTGTAAAGGCTCAGCTGTTTTCATGTTTCCTCATATCTCATCCCCTGTAGCCCTGAGTCAGCCTAGTTGCTCTTCTCTGGACCTTCTCTTGTGCTCTTCTGTCCTTTTTGTAGCCTGTAGACTCAAACTACACCCAGTACTCCAGATGAGGCCTCACCAGTGTGTTATAAAGCTTGAGCAGGACCTCCTGTGACTTGTACTCCACACATCAAGGCGCTATATAACCTGACATTCTGTTAGCCATCTTAATGGCTTCTGAACACTGTCTGGCAGTCGATAGCGTAGAGTCCACTACGACTCCTAAATCCTTCTCATAACGTGTACTCTCAATTTTCTGACCACCCATTGTATATTCA
Organism: Erpetoichthys calabaricus; assembly: GCF_900747795.2. Taxonomy (NCBI): domain Eukaryota; kingdom Metazoa; phylum Chordata; class Cladistia; order Polypteriformes; family Polypteridae; genus Erpetoichthys; species Erpetoichthys calabaricus. The sequence continues at coordinate 7,915,068 of NC_041394.2, forward strand.
AACTTCACATTTTTACTTCCTATGTGTAATACTTTACATTTAGTCAGTCAGTCATGCTCCAACCCGCTATATCCTAACTACAGGGTCACGGTGGTCTTCTGGAGCCAATCCCAGTCAACACAGGGCACAAGGCAGGAACAAACCCCCAGCAGGGTGCCAGCCCACTGCAGTCTTTACATTTACTGACATTAAATTTAATGTCAGCTGACATTTTAAACATAAACTATTTTAGATGTTGCAGCAGAGTTTGTGTCTGCTTTTTTCAAAAAATAAGTTGAGGCTTTCATACAAAACATTTGAAATGAAAGGCTTTTCATCCAAAAGTTACAACTAAGTATTTAAGACTAGTTGTCCCCCACGGCTCCCCCCACATAGTAATGAAATAGGACAAACTTTAAAAATCAATTATAAAAAAAACCCATAATTCTGGCCAAATAGAAGGTAGGTCTGCTCCAACATCAAACGTTGGCACTGTATCTGATCAGTTCTGATTGGAGAGCGAGAAAAGCATGTGGCCGTGATATCTCTGCCAATCAGCAGCTACCCTCTAAAACACAGAGGCTGGGGCGTGAGTGAGGAGGGCCCCTGACCCCCTTCCCCTCAGCCTGCAGCTTTTCTCTCAGATTCACGCAAATAAATTGGTACCACAAGCGAACTATGATGCTTAGCATGATGAGAGACGTCGCAAAATCAACCGGAATGTTCAAGAAAATTACAGAAAAAAACCCGATCTAAATCCATTAAGTAGTTCTGTCATGAAAAGCAGATGGACATACAGAGCTGCCAGGCAAGAGAAAAAGAGGAAAGCCCAAGAGAAGGTTTATGGATGTGGTGAGAGAAGACATGCAGGTGATGGGTGTAACAGAACAAAATGCAGAGGACAGAAAGATATGGAAGAAGATGATCTGCTGTGGCAACCCCTAACGGCAGCAGCTGAAAGAAGAAGAAGAAGAAGACTAGCTGTTCCCCCGTGGCTCCGCCCGTGTAGCAGTGAAACAGGACCATCCATCCATCTTCTTCCGCTTATCCGAGGTCGGGTCGCGGGGGCAGCAGCTTGAGCAGAGATGCCCAGACTTCCCTCTCCCCGGCCACTTCTTCTAGCTCTTCCGGGAGAATCCCAAGGCGTTCCCAGGCCAGCCGGGAGACATAGTCCCTCCAGCGTGTCCTGGGTCTTCCCCGGGGCCTCCTCCCGGTTGGACGTGCCCGGAACACCTCACCAGGGAGGCGTCCAGGAGGCATCCTGATCAGATGCACGAGCCACCTCATCTGACTCCTCTCGATGCAGGGGAGCAGCGGCTCTACTCTGAGTCCCTCCAGGATAACTGAGCTTCTCACCCTATCTTTAAGGGAGAGCCCAGACACCCTGCGGAGGAAACTCATTTCAGCCGCTTGTATTCGCGATCTCGCTCTTTCGGTCACTACCCATAGCTCATGACCATAGGTGAGGGTAGGAACATAGATCGACTGGTAAATTGAGAGCTTCGCCTTGCGGCTCAGCTTCTTTTTCACCACAACAGACCGATGCAGAGCCCACTTTAAAAATCAATTAACAAACAGGTATTGCTAGCTAAGTGGAGGCACAGTCTGCTCCAAAACGTGGGCAGAGGTACACGGAGGCTGGCGCGTGAGTGAGTGAGTAAGGATGGTCCCGCCCGGGTCCCTACTCCTGATGTCACACTTCCCCCTCCCCTCGGCCCGCAGCCTCTGTCTCAGATTAGCGTGAATAAATTGCTTTGCAAAGGAACTATGATACTCAGCATGATGAGAGAAGTTGCAAAATCAAATGGAATGTTCAAGCAAATTATAGAAAACAACCCGATGTAGTTCTGACATGAAAAGCAGACAGACAGACAGACAGACATTGGATTTTATACATGTGTCTACTATATACATCCATCCATCCATTATCCAACCTGCTATATCCTAACTACAGGGTCACGGGTGTCTGCTGGAGCCAATCCCAGCCAACACAGGGCGCAAGGCAGGAAACAAACCCCGGGCAGGACGCCAGCCCACCGCAGATACTCTATACAGTATATATAAAATCCTAAGCCTAAAAGTGCAACAGTGACATTGTTTATGTCACGTTTTTTGTCACACTTTAAAACGGGCTTATTTTAAAACCTACATATATATGTCTGGTATCATTCTTTTCAGAATTTATTGAACTTTAATGTGATGTTGTTAGATTTTCAGATTCTTTTTCCGTTTTTAAATTTTAAACTAAAAAATATCAAGAACTCACGTCCTGTGAGATGAGACTTTGTGCCAAAAGATTTAATCACGCCCGGGGTCGGAAATAAAAGTCAAAGAGTAGGACAGCTGCTGTACAGGCTTTTAAATGTTCGAAACACCACGTGAGATGCAGATCACACGGCACGAGAGCAGCAGCAGCAGCAGCAAGCCAGCAGCTGATTGAGCAAAGAGGAGGTAAAAAAAAAACTGGATTTGTTTCCCATTGTATCACCGTTTAAGAGGGGGTTAGGGAGGAGCGACCGCATCTCCTTGGAGTGCGTTCAGGAACCCCTCTTCACAATGCGAGTGGCAGAGACGCGAAATGGTTGGCGAGCGAAACGAGCAGGGGGGAACCCACTAGTATATAGATATACAGTATAGATATAGATATAGATTACTACAATTTCTGTTTGGCTGCTTTTAACAAAAGCTCACTCAATTAAATGGCCATTTCTTGTCCCAAAGCAAAAATGTGTGTCAAATTTTGAAATATTTTACAATTGACTATAAAAGAAAAATCCGAACAGTTTGATTGTTTTTATATGGAAAGCTACTAGGAGTTTAGGTTAAAAAACAGACTTTGATCATTTAAACAGTTTGAGTCTTATAAATGACAAGTGAGTTACCGGCACTCATTTTCTTATATATAAATGAAAGGCCTATGTGTGTGTGTTTGTGTGTATGGAGAAGTCCGCTCTGCTCACGCCCAACCACAGTCACAAGATGGCACATGCATGCACCTTTACATTTTTTCGGTGCTTTAATGCAGCTCACTTCTCACTACGAAAGACCTGAGTGCAGCAAATACTGCCATGCTACGACGACGTTGTGCTAATGACACAGATGAAGAGACACAGCAACACACAAGTGAAACACCTCAGCAACAGAGTTCTTCATCTTGTTGTTGTTCTTCTTCGTCCATTGCTATTCCTATTTGTATATGGGATCACTTGTCTTCTACTTCTTCATCTTCTTCTTCTTCCATTGCTATTTCTTTTTGTATATGGGGTCACTTGTCTTCTTCTTCATCATCTTCTTCTTCTTCCATTGCTATTCTTCTTCTTCTTCTTCTTCTTCCATTGCTATTCCTATTTTTATATGGGGTCTTCTTCTTCTTCCTCCACAGCTATTCCAATTTGTATATGGGGTCACTTGTCTTCTTTTTCAACTTCATCTTCTTCTTCTTCCATTGCTATTCCTATTTTTATATGGGGTCTTCTTCTTCTCCCTGTGACCCTGTAGTTAGGATATAGCAGGTTGGATAATAGATGGATGGATGGTCTTCTTCTTCTTCTTCCACAGGTATTCCTATTTGTATATGGGGTCACTTGTCTTCTTCTACTTCTTCATCTTCTTCTTCCTCTTCCATTGCTATTCCTATTTTTATATGGGGTCTTCTTCTTTGTCTTCTTCTTCTTCTTCTTCTTCTTCTTCTTCTTCTTCTTCTTCTTCTTCTTCTTCTTCTTCTTCTTCTTCTTCTTCTTCTTCTTCTTCTTCTTCTTCTTCTTCCACAGGTATTCCTATTTGTATATGGGGTCACTTGTCTTCTTCAACTTCTTCATCATCTTCTTCTTCTTCCATTGCTATTCCTATTTTTATATGGGGTCTTCTTCTTGTTCTTCTTACACAGGTATTCCTATTTGTATATGGGGTCACTTGTCTTCTTCTACTTCATCTTCTTCTTCTTCCATTGCTATTCCTATTTTTATATGGGGTCTTCTTCTTCTTCTTCCACAGCTATTCCTTTTTGTATATGGGGTCACTTATCTTCTTCTACTTCTTCATCTTCTTCTTCCATTGCTATTCCTATTTTTATATGGGGTCTTCTTCTTGTTCTTCTTCCACAGGTATTCCTATTTGTATATGGGGTCACTTGTCTTCTTCTACTTCATCTTCTTCTTCTTCCATTGCTATTCCTATTTTTATATGGGGTCTTCTTCTTTGTCTTCTTCTTCTTCTTCTTCTTCCACAGGTATTCCTATTTGTATATGGGGTCACTTGTCTTCTTCAACTTCTTCATCATCTTCTTCTTCTTCCATTGCTATTCCTATTTTTATATGGGGTCTTCTTCTTGTTCTTCTTACACAGGTATTCCTTTTTGTATATGGGGTCACTTATCTTCTTCTACTTCTTCATCTTCTTCTTCCATTGCTATTCCTATTTTTATATGGGGTCTTCTTCTTCCACAGCTATTCCTATTTGTATATGGGGTCACTTGTCTTCGTCAACTTCTGCATCATCTTCTTCTTCTTCCATTGCTATTCCTATTTTTATATGGGGTCTTCTTCTTCTTCCACAGCTATTCCTATTTGTATATGGGGTCACTTGTCTTCTTCTTCTTCCATTGCTATTCCTATTTTTATATGGGGTCTTCTTCTTCTTCTTTGTCTTCTTCTTGTTCTTCCTCCACAGGTATTCATATTTTCATATGGGGTCACTTGTCTTCTTCTACTTCATCTTCTTCTTCTTCCATTGCTATTCCTATTTTTATATGGAGTCACTATTTACTAGACTTCTCCAATAGAGTTCTCTGTGTGATTTTTATGGCCAGATGCCTTCTTGCCTAACTCCAATCTTCATAATTTATCTAGGCTTGTTGTAATTGTTCTAATGGAGTGAAAGTGAAGAACTGTAGTGGAAAAAGAGTAAAAGGTTTCTGTGTGTGTTACTATTTCTATTTGGATTTATAAGTGTGTCCTTCCTGTGAAACCAAGATATTCTGCACCCATCAGGTTCTGAACAAGTAACCAAGGGAATGATGAGATATTTACAATTAAATATATTTTTATTGTCTACTGACTCACTAATTCAAGAAAACCAGCACATATGATATATTGTTTGACTCATGCTGATGTCTAGTTGTGCAAGACTTTGAACTTTTTACATTTATTTATTTAGCCGAGGCCTTTATCCAAAGCAACGTACAACATTTGAGAAACAATTGGTTACATTTCTTTTTCCAACTGGAGCACAGATGGGTGAAGTGACCTGCTCAGGGTCACACAGTGTCAGTGGTGGGATATGAAGTCCAAATCTTAACTACTGCGTCACACAGCCTGGAGTTCCTCCCTGTGTTTGATCCTGTTATATCAGGGGTCCCCAACTCTGGTCCTGGGGGGCCTTTTCTTAATTAGTGACCTGTTTTTGTTGTTAATTCAATTCTTTTGAATTCCTTGTAGTTGACTTACTATTGAAGGTTTGTTTATTTTTCCTTAATTACCAACAAAACAATAATGAGATACAAATGAGCCAAAACACGAGTAGCAAACCGTGTCCATCATACAATATCTGACAATAAAGAAAGATGAAGGTCTCAGGAGTGGTGAATCACAAATGTTAATACTGCTTGTATGAATCCCATACCAAATGACATAAAACAGAGAGAAATGTGTTGCATGGTGCACTGCAAATGTTAAAATTTTTAGTAATACAATGCATTGCATTAGTCATTACAAAAGATGGTGTATCATAAACATTAATGCTTGCTTTAATGAATCCCATCCCAAATGACATATAACAGAAACATGTGCATTGCATTTGTCATTACAAAAGATGGCCTATTTCAAAGATCGTTAGTAATAAAGTGTATTGCAATTCTCATTCCAACAGATGGTGCATCACAAACATTAATGTTGCTTTTATGAATCCCATACCAAGTAGCATATAACAGAGATATATGTGTTGCATGGCGCACTCCAAATGTTAACATTTGTAGTAATAAAGTGCATTGCATTAGTCATTGCAAAAGATTGTGTATCACAAATGTTAATACTGCTTTTATGAATCCCGTACCAAATGACATATAACAGAAGCATGTTCATCGCATTTGATATTCCAAAAGATGGCCCATTACAACGATTGTTAGTAATATAGTGCATTGCATTTGTCATTGAAACAGATGGTGCATCACAAACTTTAATGCTGTTTTTATGAATCCCATACCAAGTAGCATATAATAGATTTATACGTTGCATGGTGTTCTGCGATTGTTAACATTTTTAGTAATAAAGTGCATTGCATTAGTCATTACAAATGATGGTGTATCACAAATGGTAATACTGCTTTTATGAATCCTATACCAAATGACATATAAGCATGTGCATTGCATTTCTCATTCCAAAAGATGGCCCATTACAAAGATTGTTAGTAATAAATTGCATTGCATTTGTCATTCCAACAGATGGTGCATCACAAACTTTATGACTGCTTTCATGGTGTACTGAAAATGTTAATGCTGAAGTCTACATTGATTGCTTAGATCTCAACCCGTCATAGATGGGTAGCACAGATAGTATTTTTTTTAAAAAGAAAAGGTCATTTGAACCAAGAACTGATTCTGTGCTGTTGTGTCTGGGGTTTGGGGCAACACACACTTAAAGCATTATTAGTAGTCAAATGTCATAGTAGTAAACAGATTGTTCTGTGATAAATGACTTGTAATGGCCCTTAACTACAGTATGTAATTATTGTGTACTTTACTTTTTCACTATACAATTATGGTGATTAAATGATTATCAGAGATGACTGCAGAAATTAAATAACACTTAATCAGGTTGTTTAAAAGGAAGGCTGAAAGGTGCACATGAAAACAAGTCAGCAAAAAAATAAATAAATATGGAGCGCAGCAAGGCCTGCTACCTGTGGATAATGTCAGACAGGAGGCTGCTAGCAGGCTAGGCAAGCTTAATCTCCTTCCTCACATTTACTGTGATGGTGCTGCTGTGCAGAATGTGTGATGATGTTCAACTCCCCCCCCCCCCCCCCCCCCAAGGACCCCAACCTGTAAACTCTAATCAGGCTGCCTGCTGGCCTCACTGGTCTGCACTCCCAGCAAGTGGCTTTAAGTGAACCAACAGCAAGCCTGTCAGCCTGCCGCAGCCACGGCTCCCATCAAGCACATGCTAGGATGGCGTCACGCGGACCATCTGCCCCTCAGTTATTCTCCTGGTTAGAAAAGAAATGAACTTAAACATCAGCAAGAAAAATAAAGATAGCTGGGCATGTGAAGGTCTGTTTAGTTTTCTTTTTTTTATCGATCTGCCTGTGATATAATTTTGGATTATTGCACATAAACAGAACCCTCATCCTAGAAGATGAATGGCGTAGGACGGCTGCTACAGCATCCAGGGAATTTGTAGCATAGTTTGAACATGGTAAACACAGTCTATCTAAAGTGGGCAGCGATAAAATATTCTTAGAGGATCCTGCTCATAAAAGTCATATACGGTTCCATTCAAAATATAATTTATATTCTCATACCCATGCAGTTTATTATACACAAGAAAGACAAATGGATCAGGGAAACTGCTGATTATACATTCCTGCACCATGAATCCCAAAGCAATGAACTCGTTGGCTGCTTTAATGGTCACTTTAGACAGAGCGCTTCTCATTTCAAAAACCATTCTTGGGAGAAGTGAGAAATTATTTGAGAGAAAGAGCAGCCATTCACTTTAGGAATATTCATGATGGCTATGCGATGTCTTATAATCAGCATGTGTTACGTGAGTGGAACTGGCAGAAATGACTAGAGCTTACACGTGAGATAGATAGATAGATAGATAGATAGATAGATAGATAGATAGATAGATAGATAGATAGATAGATAGATAGATAGATAGATAGATAGATAGATAGATAGATAGATAGATAGATAGATAAAAGGCACTATATGATAGATAGATAGATAGATAGATAGATAGATAGATAGATAGATAGATAGATAGATAGATAGATAGATAGATAGATAGATAGATAGATAGATAGATAAAAGGCACTATATGATAGATAGATAGATAGATAGATAGATAGATAGATAGATAGATAGATAGATAGATAGATAGATAGATAGATAGATAGATAGATAGATAGATAGATAGATAGATAAAAGGCACTGTATGATAGATAGATAGATAGATAGATAGATAGATAGATAGATAGATAGATAGATAGATAGATAGATAGATAGATAGATAGATAGATAGATAGATAGATAGATAGTGTGGCACCCGGCTGGGGTTCATGCCCGGACGGGATGCCCAGGAGGACCGGAGGAGGGCTTGTGCCTCCTTCAGAACATGAGGGGGCGTCCTCCCTGGTTGCTGTGGGGGGCCACGGGTACAGAGCTCTACCCTGTAGGGGCCCATGGTCACCGCCAGGTGGTGCCCCAATGCCTTGGGAGCCCAGGACCACAGAACTTCCGCCACACCTGGAAGTGCTGGGGGGAAGAGGATTGTGGACACCCGGAGGACTTCTGGATACACCGCCAGAGCTTCCGCCACACAAGGGTGTAGCTACGGAAGCCCTCAGGATGCACCTGGACTCCTTCCAGGGTGAATAAAAGGGGCCGCCTCCCTCCAGTCATTGGCAAGAGTAGGGAGGAGTAGGACGGAGCTCAGAGGAGAGGAGAGGAGTGGAGGCGGACCTGAGAGACTGAAGGCATTGTGCTGTGTGGCCAAGGACCAAGGGGTGATTGGTGCTGTGGCACCAGGTTGTGCTCACTATAATTGTACATATTAGTGTAAATAAACGTGTGGTGGACTTTAAAATGCTCTCCGTCTGTCTGTGTCCGGGTCATCTTCCACAATAGATAGATAGAAAGATGAAAGTCACTATATGATAGATAGATAGATAGATAGATAGATAGATAGATAGATAGATAGATAGATAGATAGATAGATAGATAGATAGATAGATAGATAGATAGATAGATAGATAGATAGAGAACAGCTCCATATTAAATTTACCGTTCTGACTGATTGCTTCAAACCTGTTTTTCAATGTTACTAAGCCAAGCCAAAAGTAAAATAGACAAGCCGCTAGTTCACTTTATGAGATTCTTGAAGCCCACACCAGAGCCCACAAAGCCAAATGTTCCTAGTGTGGTTCTCCTTGCTCAGACTTCCATTTGTGTATACAAGTTACAATTTACTCAGGCATTTGGTCGATGGGGCTTCCCATTTACTTGGATCCTATCTGGGTGATTAGCTTCTAATGAAATCGTATTCTGGGAGCAGGTGCTTTAACAGTGAGGACAGAGATGAAATAATGTCACAGAGACATGCTGGGGTATATTGACAAGTTGTGTGACTTTTTGAATTAGACCTGATACAGCGGTGACTGTCTAGCCGTAAATCAGTGACCAAATGAGAAATAAAGAGGGCTACACATTGGATGCAGGAGAAAGAAAGAAAGAAAGAAAGAAAGAAAGAAAGAAAGAAAGAAAGAAAGAAAGAAAGAAAGAAAGAAAGAAAGAAAGAAAGAAAGAAAGAAAGAAAGAAAGAAGGCAAACTCGTGAAGAGAGCTCCTTCCAAAGCTTGACTAAGAGCCCCACATGGTGACAGATCCCAACAATGACAAAACCACCTGCCATAAATGTGGCAGTGCCACTTGTTCTAAACTGTTAAATAGCAGAAGTGCAAAACCAAGTGGAAGCGTGCATATCAGCAGATGGTGGCAGAAATTAAACACGCCTGAAAAATGACACTGACAGACAGCAATACAAGCTGTTTAATGAAGATGCCACTCAAAGAACATTGACACTGTCTTTTTGATTTACACTTTGTACCATAAAAGTGCATCCATCAATTTCAACAATTACTTGAACAGACAATTTACGTGGCGCAGGTTGTGCGGTATCTCCAAGGCACTCGGTCTCCATTGCCATTCATTTGTACAGGTGTCAATGGTATTCAGCCACTGGCTTTATGTAAATTGGCTGCCATTTATTAAGGTCCTGCACCGGTGTGTTTGTGGAGCTCGGGTAAATAAGCAATTAATAACCTGTGAGCTTGCAGAAGAGCAGCTTTGCTCTGATGGGTTTGGCTGCCCCAAGTGGCATTGTGATGAGGACTGATTATCACTTTGGTTGAGGGAGAGTGGCCTGGATGAATGACTGAAAGGATATCGATCCTGCCAGTACGGACCCCATTATTCCTTTTTAGTGACAGAAAGGTAGAAGTGATGATGGCTGGTGGAAGAATGATAGATATGTAAAAAAAGGTGAGAAAAAGGGGCATCAACTGGAGTTTGTGCTGTGTGTGGAGCAAAGGCGTAATGCCCCTATGCACTTGAATCCTTACACGGCTCTTAATCAGTGGGCATCGAGCAGTTTATTTACTAGGAGTGAGACACACAGAAACGTTTTGAGATGCAAACAACAAAAAGCTGTCCATCATTGCAGCAAGTGGACATAAAACAATAATCAAAAAGGAACTACGAGGGGGTCCCCAAAAATAACCAGAATTGAAAAAAAAATTGTTTTAATAATTGTTACTTCCTGAAACTTTACTCTCCTTCAAAGTCCTCTCCATGTGCATGAATGCACCCATCCCAACGGTTTTCCCACTGGTGGAAACATTTTTGGTATTGCTGAAGAGGAACGTTGTCCAAGGCCTGCGGTGATTTTTCTTTGACTTCCTCCACGGTAGCCACTAATGCACCGCTGCTTTCACATCATTCCTCGTGGTATGTGGCTGGATGTCCGTCACACTAGTACGGCCATTTTCGAACATTTCAATCCCCTCATAGACGACTCTACGAGAAAGAACCTTTATCCCCATACTGAGCACACATGCGGAGATGAATTTGCGCTCCTTCTGCCCACACAAAAAGTATATGACAGAACGCCGTTCCTCTTTGGTGCAATTTCTAAATTTAACAGCCATCTTCACCACAGGGTGACAGCTCTTATACTAAACTGCAAGGGCAGCCGGCTTGCCAGACAGAACTAGTCACATGACACTCTCAGACACAACCAATCACTACTCCTCCCACCTTCACCGTTTCCAACGAAAATATATAATTTTTTGAACGTCACTCAGTTTCTCCAGAGAAGCCTTGGCGGTCTTAGCAGTGTGTGGGCTGGTGGGCATTGTCTTGCAGCAAAAGGACTCCTTAAGACAGCAGTCCCCACTGCTTGGATCGAATAGCAGGCTTCACTTTGGTCTCCAGCAAGTCACAGTAACTTGCATTAGTGACTGGAGTACCCCTCGGCATGTAGGGTTCGACAATAACTCAGGTGCAGACAGTTGGCACAAGTGCATTGAGAAGGGAGGAGACAACATTGAGAAATGACATGATCTGTTTTGTTAAGGTCCGCTCCATTGTCTAATATGGTATATACTTGCGGATAAGTTCTCCTGTGGATAAGTCAGGGCTTGATTTTACCGTATACGTTCCGGTATTTTATAAAGTCAAATGCGGAAAACTCACGCTATTGGTCCAAGAGATTATGATATGCTAACGCCCACCAACCTGAGAGAGTAACCACGGAGCACACGGCCTTTTTTATCTCTATGTATTGTGCCTACGTGACCACACAGTAATACCCAAACTATTCCAGATTGTGTTTCTTGTATCTCACACCCTCATACACCTTTATTGTAAGATCATCCCTTATCTACGATGGAGTGTTCGATCAGAAGAAGATATGAAGCTGGTTTTAAATTTAAAGTCGTTGAAGTGGCGAAACAAAATTTGATGGGTCTGAGAAACTGATGTGAGATTGGAGGAGGCAAGAAGATGTAGCAAAAAAAAATTAAGTGTTTCTTTTTTGAATGGGCGTATAACTCGGGGTCTGATTTGATGATCGATTTTTCAGGTTTCAAGACCCGACTTATACACGAGTATATAAGCTGTGGCACGCGGCTGGCGTCCATGCCCAGCCGGGACGCCCCTGTACTGTGTCTTCAGGGGGAGCAGCCCCGGACGGTGCAATACCTCCCATTGGACGCTAGATGGCGCCACCCACAAGGGTTGGAGAGGTGCCTCGCAGGGCTCCACGGGAGTTGGAGATTGGATGCAGCCCTGTTGGGTCCCGGAGACACCGCCAGGGTGGTGCTGTAGCTGGGACTCCTGCGGCCCTGTGGGCTACATATGCACCACACCCGGAAGTGCAGCCGGAACAAGCCAATCAAGCACCTGGAGCACTTCCGGGTGAATTATAAAAGGGGCCAGCAACCACCACTCAGGAGCCAGAATCGGGAGGAAGAGGACGAGGTTGCCTGGTGGTGCCAGGGTGGAGGATTGTGTGTTTTGATTAAGTGCTTGGGACTGTGTATTGCCTGTGGGGTTCACGGGGAAGACGTGCCCCACAGGTGAAGAAAAATAAAAGATCCTTGTGCTTTTACACGTGCCTCAGTGTGAGTCTGTGTCGGGGCGGGTGCAATATAGCGCCTTTTATCACAACGCTAAATCCCATTTTCTATCTTTAGTTTGACTCCCCCATGTATTTAGGGGGATGTATCTCCTCCAAGGTCAGGTGAGTGCAAGGATAAGAGAACAAGAGGTGGGGTGGAGGATACATGTGTGGGTCTGAATAACAAAGGATTTGGACATAGGAATAAAAGAAATTTCATTTTAGGACAGGTTAACCCCAAATCCCTACCACGATAAAACAATTTTCTAAATCCCTTTTGGAAAAATTTGATTGCAGTGGGGATAAAACTCCATATGAAATGTTCTTTATGATGTAAGGACTGATTTGGTTTATGAACTGCATTTAAATTTCTAAAATTTAGCTTCATGACGGCCTTGTTGTATATTCGTTGTCATAAGCTTTTCAGTGAGCAGCCTTATGTCATTTGTGATATGAATGCATGGATGGCAGAAACCCCACATCAAGCTTGACTAGTCCTAACAGCACCCTCATCCCAGAAGATCCTGCAGGGCGCACTAACTGGAAATATGTGCTGGCCAAGGCGGCACCATCTGCCGAGCGACTACACACCGAGGTGGGCCAGCATTTTCCTTGGCAGCTTCAACAACACGTCCAGTCTGTTATGTTTTATGAAAGCATTTCGGTGGCTCACTCAGTGAATAAAGCCAGGAAACATGTTGAGCAGGAATTAAGACTTTAATTAAAATTCTACAACAGAAGCAGAATATGTTAAGGCTCTTCCTAAGTAGCACTTGTTTAAATGTTCTCAAAAACACGGAGTTAGAGGTGTGTGTGGTAAATCACTTGCACACTCTTTGTATTGTTCTCCTGGGTTTTTAGATATATAAACGCTTTACTGTTATTATGGAAAGCTCTCTATTGTTCAGTTCACTTTTATTAGACTACAATTTAAAACAAATTTATCATCGCAGACCAGTTTAAATACCTAGGGGTACACATCACAAGTAAACATAAAGCTCTTTATCAAAAAAAATTTGCCGTCTGTATGGAAAAAATTAAGCAAGACTTGCATAGATGGTCCTACCCTTCATCTCACTTCAGCTGGAAGAATTAACATTGTTAAGATTAAGATCCTTCCTAAGCTTCTTTTTATTTCAAAAAATTCCAATATAGATCAATAAATCATTCTTTAAAAAATTTGAATCAACCATAACCTCATTTATTTGTAATTCAAAACCTCCACGTATCCAAAGGGTGACCCTACAAAGACCTATGTCAGGAGGTGGCATGGAACTACCTAACTTTCAATTTTATTTCTGGGCGGCGAATATACAAGCTATAAAAACCTGGACATGGACACAAAGAGATGAACATACACAGGTTTGATCCGCAATAGAAATAAAATCCTGCAGTACTTCCTTATATTCTCTGCTTTCTACCCCAATAAGTACAAGTCATCACCAATATACGAGCGGGGACCCAAAAATAACCGGAATTTTGTTGTTGTTAGGTTGGTACTTGTAGTACGTGGTTGGGCCGCTAGGGCCATCTACTTACACTCCTCACAAGTCAGTCTGCCAAGTGCCATCAGTCTCGAAGGTTGTGCTTGTGTTCAGTGAATTTTTTTGTAAAAGTAGGTTGCGCAACAGTGTGAGAAGGAAACGCCCAGATTTGTGGGAGTCGGGCGATTGGTTCTTTCATCATGACATCTCACACTGCTCTCAGCATTCGCCAATTTTTGGCAAGAAACGGTATGACAACTCTAAACCACCCACCCTACTCACCGGATTTAGCTCCGTGTGATTTCTTTTTGTTCCCTCGGATGAAAAAAGACTTGAAAGGAAGGCGTTTTGCTGACGTCGAAGAGGTAAAACAAGAAACGACCACAGCATTAATGGGCATTACTTCAGACGAATTTAAAAAATGTTTCGAACAATGGAACAAACGGTTAGATAAGTATTTCCGCCAATGGAGAGTACTTTGAAGGAGACTAATTGTAGTTTGTACAGAAAATTAAATTAAACACGTTTTAAAAATATTTCTGGATATTTTTGGGTCCCCCCTCAAACTAACAATGCAATTGTGCTCCACTCACTCAGAATATGGAACCAATGTAGGAAGTGTTTTAAGATGGAGAAGCTTTTATCGGTGGCACCTCTGCACGAGAACCACCTTTTTCCACCCTCTGAAAAGTACACAGTTTTTAATGTCTGGAAAACATTTGGGATTAAAAGTCTTAGAGATCTGTACATAGACAACGTCTTCGCATCCTACGCACAATTACACTCCAAATTTAACTTTCCAGCAACATGTTTCTTTCACTACCTTCAAATTAGGAACTTTGTTATCTCCCTCACCTCCCATCTACCTCTATGCCGGAAAAAATATTGCCCAGTCTTGAGGACTCAGACAGCATCTCTGTCATATATAAAAACATTTTACAGTCCCTCCATTTCAAAGATCCAAGAGTACAGTGAGAAAAGGATCTCTCATTCAACATCTCAGAAAAGGAGTGGAAGGCAGCAATGCACAGAATTCACTCGAGCTCCATATGTGCAAAGTGTACAACAATGTTTGTCAACCTTTAAGTATTTGCAATCCGAGTTTTCATTACAGTTTTAATCGCGCCCCCCCCTAATGTTTTTTTGAAAAGAGCCCACTAATACCAATTTGATCTTTTTTAATTAATGATATATCATAGATGCATATTTCATTATACCTACTTAACTTTTATTGACATTTATCTAACTCTATATTTATTTTTCTAGTATCAGAATGTAGTTTAAGTTAATTTGTTTTGGTTTCAATAGATGTATTTTTCATATTTTTGATTCTTGTTTTCACATCTTCACGCCCCCCTAGGGCGGCCTGCCCCACAGTTTGAGAACCACTGGTATACGAGGTGTGTCTATTAAATAATGAGACTGATTAAATAACTCCCCATATTTATATGTATTACAAATTTAACGCTTGTCCCCTTCAATATACTCCCCATTTTCACTAATACATTGCTGCAGTCTTGTTTTCCACTGGTCGAAATCAATTCCTGCCAGCTGTTTTAACACATCCTCCGCTTTCTTCTTTACAGCATCAACTGTCTCAAAACATGTCCCTTTAAGCACTGATTTAACTTTTGGGAAAAAGATAAAAGTCGCACGGTGCTAAATCGGGCGAATATGGAGGATGTTCAAGTGTAGTAATGTGCTTGTCGGTCAAAAACTGCTTTACAGAAAGTGCTGTTGTCCTGGTGAAGAATGAAACCATTTTTCCCACAGTTGCGGCTGTTTTTTTCTGACATTTTCTCTCAGCTTTATCAAAACTTCCTTATAATAATGCTAGTTAACTGTTGTGCCTTCTGGAACCCATTTTTAACAATACAATACAATACAATTTATTTTTGTATAGCCCAAAATCACCCAAGAAGTGCCGCAATGGGCTTTCACAGGCCTTGCATCTTGACAGCCCCCCAGCCTTGACTCTCTAAGAAGATTTTAAAGTCAACATTTTATCATTTCCTTTAGGATCAAAATGTTATTGAAATACAACACAAATACTTTAAAATGGAACATAAGCCATTCTGATAGGAATTACAATAAAATAAAAACCCCATGCATGGCTCCCATGCCCCACCCTACAACCCAACCCAACCTAACCCAATCCTCCTACTTTAAAAATGAATCACAACAACAAAAGAATAAAGGAGCCCATGAGAATCAACAAGTGAGGGTCACAACATCAGACACTTTATGGAGAAGGAGAGGTAAAGATTAGGGTTGTGTCCAGGACGTGGGAGCATCTGTGCTTGCTGTGCCTTATCTGTCCATTTATCAATAAAAGAGATCCTGGTGGAGGTGTCTGAGAGGAGAATGCTGAAAAAGCTTCTCGGTATCATGGACAACCCCTCTCACCCCATGCACGCCTCCTTGATGGGTCATCAGAGCACACACAGCAAAAGACTCATTGCCTCCAAATGCAGAACCGAATGCCACAGGAAATCCTTTCTACCTGTGGCAATAAGACTGTATAACTCTTCCTCATTCTGTAGGTGATCTTTTTCAGAATATTTGTCATTAGGTCTCATTCGGTTTTTTATTTACTCATCTGTATGTTACTGAATGTTTATTTCATCCCATCATCACATGCTGCTATCTCATTTACTCATGGCACAAACACTAAGTCACTTTTCATAACCACTTGCACTAATAATCTGCTGTTTTATTATATCTGTTATAGTTTTAGTTATAGTTGTTTGTTGCTTTGCACAAATGAGTTATATAGTTATAATACAAACTATTAGTTATAGTTATAGTTATTTGTTACTTTGTTTAGAGTTATTTTGTTATTCTGTTTGCACTATTACTACTGATCTTTTTAACTCTTTACTACCTTATCTTTATTCCTCTTGTAAAACTGAGCATGTATATGACAAAAGAATTTCCCTTGGGATAAATAAAGTTCTTATCTATCTATCTATCTATCTATCTATCTATCTATCTATCTATCTATCTATCTATCTATCTATCTATCTATCTATCTATCTATCTATCTATCTATCTATCTATCTATCTATCTATCTATCTAGTCATGAGTGAACCATGTGGAGTTTGCTTAATCCTGAGTTTGGCAAAATCAAAGAAATGTTTGGGAAACTTCAGAAAATGCATTGAAGTCAATGGAGGAGGAACTGAACTAGTTTTGAATGGATTATAAGGGTGTGATAATCCTGTTTGGCTATGGATGCATTGTCCATCTGTAGAGGACCGATTATCATGGCCAAAAATGTGCTGTGAGGCAGCTGTGCTAACCACTACACCACCATGCCTCAAACAACATAAGACACAAACGGAAAGATAAAACTAAGGAAATAGACTGAGGTATCTCTGTCTTCAGGTCTTCTGTAAAATAAAAAAGGTTTTCTGGTGGGAGAAAGTCAAGCGCAAGCAGGGATACGGACAAATGACTACAGTGGGTATGAGAATAGAAAGAGGAATTAGGAGAGGGAGAATGTTAATGTGGCATTTAAAGGGTCACTCCATGAAGAGATGGAAAAGTGGTTAATGAAAAATAATAATTCAATTTTATAGAAATTTTAATAACCTCAATAAAGAATCAAAAGTATAAAGAATGAAAGGCTGACCTTTGATTTAATACATAAGACATCATGCCATCTGTTGACTTTTCTGCAATGGTATATAGTGGGGTATTGGTGTTTCCATACAGTGATTCACCTTCAGGTGTCACAAACTAAACCCATGATATGGTGTCCGTTGTTATTTGTTTGCGTATGACCAAACAATAATTCCATATATTGAATTTCACAAGCAGAGAAAAGTTTTGACAACAACAGAGCCATCGATAAACACTATTGTTCATCTTGCCAGAGTTAGAAAACTTTTGAGAATTTCAAACAATAACAAAAAATGCAATGTGGCTTGAACGACACTCTCGTAAATTTAAATCTCGCAAGTACAGCGATAGATAGATAGATAGATAGATAGATAGATAGATAGATAGATAGATAGATAGATAGATAGATAGATAGATAGATAGATAGATAGATAGATAGATAGATAGATAGATAGATAGATAGATAGATAGATAGATAGATAGATAGATAGATAGACAGTGTCTCACACGTGCGATTAAGGGACAACTTACAAATAAAAGTAATTCCACGCCTGACCAGGGTGCAGCAAAATGCACTGATTCTCTGTCTCAATTCCTTGCAGACCATTCTCTGCAAGTCCCACCTGGTTTTACGGCAACCAATGACTTCACTGCCGGTTGTGGCCCTGATGACATCACTTCCTCTACTTGCATTTAAAGGCCGGCATTTTAAGGCAGCAACTCAGTTCTGTTTTGGACTCATGTCATGTGAATATCTCTGTTCTTTTCGATAGATTTTGCAGCCGGGAAATATTATATGGGTGGCTGCCCCAAACATTTCCAATGTCTCTTTGTCGTTCCTCCGACAATAGATAGATAGATAGATAGATAGATAGACAGACAGACAGACAGACAGACAGACAGACAGACAGACAGACAGACAGACAGACAGACAGACAGACAGACAGATAGATAGATAGATAGATAGATAGATAGATAGATAGATAGATAGATAGATAGATAGATAGATAGATAGATAGATAGATAGATAGATAGATAGATAGATAGATAGATAGATAGATAGTGTGGCGGGCGGCCGGGTCCCATGCCTGGCTGGGGCGTCCCTTCTATGTATGTTCCGGGGGAGCAACCATGGGCTTCTCAGTACCTCCCCCAGGACACTTGGTGGCAGTCTCCCTGATTGATGATGGTGCCTCAGTTTCCCACAGGGCTCCATGGGAGTTGGAGTTCTCCACAGCCCTGTTAGGATCTGGGGTGGCCGCCAGGGGGTACTGTATGGGTCCCTGAGCTGGCCTGGATGACTCAGCAGCCCTGCCCGGAAGTGCAATCGGAAACAGGTGATCAAGCTGTTAGAATGAGGTAAATGAGTAACAAACACCCCTTTAGAAAGCAGGAATAAACTGATGAGAAAGCCCATACACCCTGCCTTTGAATCAATGCTAAGATCTATAATAATAATAATAATAATATTAATTTTATTAATAATAATAATAATAAGTAGTAGTATTTAAAGAAGAGGTAAAATAAAATGGTGTAGGATATTACGTTAAACTGCACATAGATGTTGCCATTCTCTACAACATCTAGAGTAACACTGTAACGAGCACCGAGATGGGAAGCCCAAGACACACACACACACTGAAAGATGGTAAACCCTGAGATCGTGAACATTTATTTAACAATGAATGTTCCAGGAATTGTTTTGAAAAAGGATATATCAATGGAATGGATGGATCATACTTTCAGATAAATCACCACAGAGGCTTTGGACTTCAAAGGTTGAGGTTGTGGCTTAAAATCCTGCTACTGATATTTTGTGACCATGAGCACATCACCTGACCTGCTTGTGCTCCAATTGGAAAACCAAAAGAATTGGAACCAATTATATCATAACGGTTGTATGTCACCTTGGATAAAGTCAGTGGGGAGCCACTTCAACCACCACTAATGTGTAGCACCCACTAGGATGATGCGACGGCAGACATTTTTGCACCAGTACATTCATTACACATGAGCTTTTAGGTGGAGAAGGGGTAAGAGAGACCAGGCCAAAGTGGACAATTTAGCCAGAACATTAGAAGACACACTACACATTTCAAAAGATGCTCTGGTATCTTCTATGACCATAGACAGTTAGGACCTCAGTTTTACATTTCATCCAGCAGATGGCATCGGTTTTTAAAGCACATTATCCTCATCCATGCACTGGGGCATTGGGTTCCTCACGTATATCTAATCTAATAAGTGTGTCCTGCTGGTCTCTTCCAGAAGCAACCCAAGCTTTTCTTAGATGGCCTCCCATCCAAGTACTTGCCAAGCCTGAACATGCTTAGTTTCAGATGAATGACCTGTTCTAAGGTGCATGAAGTGTGGCTGCTGGCAATGTTATTATTGCCAGTAAAGCTTGCAATTGTGATTTCTACTGGGATCTCAGGGTGAAGTCACTATCTCTTTTTTAGTGAAATTATGTTTTATAAATGTATGGATATATATTTATCTATATTGTCATCCATGGGCATCTAAGGATCACCTGCCAGTCTCAAATAAAGTATGCAATACCTCACTGTGGCCAGAGAGGACATCACTGCTAACAGTACCATCTCTATTCTTCTCTGTAACTCTGAGAAGCTGCCAATTGAGGGCACCTAAGCCTAGTTCACTGCAACCGAAGCCACGCCTCATCTGGTCAGGACCATATAAATCCAAAAGCTCCCAGAAGATGCCATCTCAGTCTAAGGATTGCAGTCCTGCATGACAGAGCTCCCTGACTCAGAAAGCTGAAACGTTGGAGAAGCACCACAGGCTGCGAAGGAACCTGATGCGTCTATTTTCTGTTGTGCTACCTCACACTCCACGTTTCTTCATTTTTTTGGACCATAGCAGTAAATGGGGTGGCCTTAGTGGCACCCCAACTTTTCTTTGGGCCTCATTTGCCTTATCTGTTTGAGTGTAATATTCAAGCTGATGTTTCCAAAATCTTAGCCCCTCCAGCCCTGGACTGAACAGGTGCACTACTAGGATGTAATGCGGCCACTGAATGTGGACTTCATTGTGTACACATAGAAGCTAGTGAGGACAGATGAAGACATCTAAGGCAATGATGAGCCTTTGTGACAATAGCCAAATAATAACAGTAATAATATTAATTACATTCACACAGCATTTTTCTAACTACTCAAAGCACTTCACGTAGACACTTCAACCACCACCGATGTGCAGTATCCACCTGGATGATACGACAGCTGCCTTTGATGCCCTTGGATCTTCTATGACCACGGACAGTTGGTTTTACATCTCATCTAATTTTTGCATAATAGTGTTCCCCATCACTGCACTGGGACATTGGGATTCACTCACATACCACAGGGTAAGCGCCTCCTGCTGGCCTCTTCCAGAAGAAATCCAAACTTTTCCTGGTTGGCCATCCATCCCAGTACTGGCCAGGCTCAGACTCACTTAGCTTCAGGTGGGGTGCCTGTCCTGATGTTGTGCCCATTTCAGGTCATCAGTGATGGTAACACCAGGACATTTAAAGCTGCTGACCCTCTCCACTTCGTTTTGCATATTGTCTTTATAATACCTAATTGATGTAGCATCCATCTTTAGTGGTCTTCCCAAAAATGGCTGAAGTTACGTAATGAAGTGGGGAATTGTGAGGATAATGGGATTTCCTTAAAAAATATGTGTATATTTTAAAGCTGCCAGCCACTTGTACGTCTGTATTCTAATTATTTTATCCTTCTCCTGTCTTTGTGTGCCATGTAATTACACACAGAAAAATAAAGCCTTTCCCAAGGGTCTGATTAAATAAACAGCTTTATCTCCTAATCTTAAAAAAGCAAGGCAACCAGGTGTGGAAGATGGAGATCTTATTATCATTTTCTTACGGAGGTGGAAATCCAGAAGCAAGTTGTACTGGGTGGCAGCATATCTTTTTAGACAGCACACTTGTACTGGCACCCTGCAGGCTTCATTCATGTCTGTTTCAAATGTTAATTTCCGTGGACTCGTTTTCAAAAACAAAGGAACCCTGCTAGCTTTTCCCAGAGGAATCCTCTGACAGAACAAACAAGAGACACCAATTGTATCATAAAGGTTGTATGTCACCTTGGATAAAGTGAGTGGGGAGCCACTTCAACCACCATCAATGTGTAGCGTCCACCTGGATGATGCAACGGCAGCCATTTTTGCACCAGTATACTCACCACACACAAGCTATTAGGTGGAGAAGGGGTTAGAGAGAAAGATATCAGATTAGAGATAGGGGATAATGAGGGGGGCAGAATGACCAGGCCAAAGTGAACAATTTAGCCAGGACATTAGAGGACACCCTACACACTTCAGAAGATGCTCTGGGATCTTTTATGACCATAGAGAGTTAGGTCCTCAATTTTACGTTTCATCCATCAGATGGCATCGATTTTTACAGCACAGTGTCCTTGTCTCTGCACTGGGGCATTGGGTTCCTTATGTATATCTAATCTAGTAAGTGTGTCCTGCTGGTCTCTTCCAGAAGCAACAAAAGCTTTTCTTAGATGGTCTCCCATCTAAGTACTTGCCTGGCCTGAACATGCTCAGCTTCAGATGACTGACCTGTCCTGAAGTGCATGGCTGCTGGCAATGTTATTATTGCCAGTAAAGCTTGCTATTGTGTTATATGTACACTAGCCATGTGCGCCCAACTACGTTGCATGTGTTAAAGTTGTCTGTGAAGGGCTCCTTGTTTAAACGCGGCTGCCAGTCATGAACGGGGCCCTTCATTGCACAGCATTATGATTTTTTTATAAGGGAAACAAAATTACAAAAGAAAACCCTTGGACATTGATTCGATAGGAACGGCCTACTCAGAATCACTGTCCGAATAGTAATTATGTGGTGGTGTAGGACCATTTCTGCTTCTCTCCGTTCATAGTCCGTCTCGTTTTCACAATGCTGTCGTTTCCTCTCACGATCTCTTCTCAACCTTTCTCCAATCTCCCAGGTTGCTTTGTGGCAATCCAAAGAGTAAGGCAATATACACAGAGCAATGGTTATAAAAGGGGGACACATAGGTATCCAGGCTCTTTAAAGCATAAATAGGGATCACTTCACTGACATGTGAGCAAGCCAGGGTACAACTGTGAGACGCGCAGCACTCGCCGGCTACAACGTAACAATAATAATTTCTGGAACGTGCTGTTACGTTGTCATTCATTTTACCCACTGTCTTTTTTTCATTCATATAATAATAATAATAATAATACAGTAATCCCTCGCTATATCGCGCTTCGCCTTTCATTGCTTCACTCTATCGCGGATTTTATATGTAAGCATATTTAAATATATATCGCGGATTTTTTGCTGGTTCGCGGATTTCTGCGGACAATGGGTCTTTTAATTTCTGGTACATGCTTCCTCAGTTGGTTTGCCCAGTTGATTTCATACAACGGACGCTATTGGCAGATGGCTGAGAAGCTACCCAACTTACTTTTCTCTCTCTCTCTCTTGCACTGACTTTCTCTGATCCTGACGTAGGGAGATTGAGCAGGGGGGCTGTTCACACACCTAGACGATACGGACGCTCGTCTAAAAATGCTGAAAGATTATCTTCACGTTGCTCCCTTCTGTGCAGCTGCTTCGTGAAGTGACATGCTGCACGGTGCTTCGCATACTTAAAAGCACGAAGGGCACCTATTGATTTTTGCTTGTTTGTTTTTATCTCTCTCTCACTCTTTCTTTGCTCCTGACAGAGGGGGTGTGAGCTGCCGCCTTCAACAGCTTTGTGCCGTAGTGCTTCGCATACTTAAAAGCAAAACAGCCCTATTGATTTGTTTGCGTTTCTCTCTATCTCTCTGACATTATCTGCTCCTGATGCGCACTCCTTTAAAGAAGAAGATATGTTTGCATTCTTTTAATTGTGAGACGGAACTGTCATCTCTATCTCGTCATGGAGCACAGTTTAAACTTTTGAAAAAGAGACAAATGTTTGTTTGCAGTGTTTGAATAAAGTTCCTGTCTCTCTACAACTTCCTGTGTTTCTGTGCAAATCTGTGACCCATGCATGACAATATAAAAATAACCATATAAACATATGGTTTCTACTTCGCAGATTTTCACCTTTCACGGGGGGTTCTGGAATGCAACCTCCGTGATGGAGGAGGGATTACTGTAATTCATTACATTTATATAGCGCTTTTCTCAGTACTCAAAGCGCTATCCAAAAAGGGAGGAACTAGGAAGCGAACCCACAATCTTCCACAGTCTTCTTACTGCAGAGCAGCAGCACTACCACTGCGCCACCTGTGAGGACACGTAGGCGCGTACCTTTTATCTTCGGCAATCTCATTCTCTAACCAGGCCTCAGAAGCCAACCAGCGTAACACTGTCCACCACCCCTTTCGTTATTCCGGCACATTGTTGACATCCGTCAGTAACAACAACGCACTAAACTGGAAGGTGGTCTACGCATGCGTGGAATTCGCGGACAAACAAAGATCAAGATCCAAATGAAGATTATATATAAAGAGTAGTTAATTTAACCCTTTGCAGTCGTATTTAATTTTCAACGTCACGCTACATTAGTCGTAATTAATTATTGAAAAAACGCCAATAATTACAGCAGTTATTTTTTTCAAGCACGTAGGAATAACACAGGCCACTTTTCTCGACCAGGCGACTGTGCAAATCGGTCAGAAACTTGCAGGGCCACCAGCGGTGGCCTGACGACCTATAGCGCACTTTTTACTAAGGCCAGTTTTCTGGCCTAACGACCGCAAAGGGTTAAAGCACAACAATTTGTTTAGTTTGAATGTCTGTGTTTTGAGGTATGACTGGAGTACTACAGTCTTCAGTAGTATAAGCCTGGAGGAGATTCTTAATGCAATGCCTATGTTTTAGCTGTCTCTCTACTGCCATCTAGTGCTGCTTCTTCTAATTCATTCGAGGACAAACAAAGATCAAGATCCAAATGAAGATTATATATAGAGATTTTTATTTTTCCATGTATTGTCATGCATGGTCATCTAAGGATCACCTGCCAGGCTCAAATAAAGCATGCAATACCTCACTGGGGCAAGATGGGGCATCACTGCTAACAGTACCATCTCTATTCTCTTCTGTAACTCTGAGAAGCTGCCAATTGTGGGCACCTAAGCCCAGCTCATTGCCACCGAAGCCTCACCTCTTACGTTTAGGACCATATAAATTCAAAAACTCACAGAAGATGCCATCTCAGTCTAAGGATCACAGTCCTACTCCCTAACTCAGGCCAACTCAAGAAAGCTGAAATGCTGGAGAAGCCACAGAGGCTGTTAAGTTCACCTGATGCGTCTATTTTCTGTTGTGCCACCTCATGCCCACTCATTTTCAAAAACAGAGGAACTCTACAAGCTTTTCCCAGAGGAATCCACTGACAGGACAAACAAGCGACGACATTATACATCGTGTAAAACCTGACCTGGTGTCGATTGAGATTGAAGGTTAGCGCTGGAGTGGTCTCTGGAATGGATTGGCGCCCAGTGTTGGAATGGTTCCTGCTTTGTTCCCAGTTCTGCCCAGAGAGAAGCTTGTAATCCCTCTGTCACCCCTATAATGCTAAAATGAGTAAATAGTTCAGCAACTGATCCGTCGGGACAATTTTCTGGAAGACAACAGGAGCTGCTTTAAAAGGAAGGGAAAAAAAGGAGTTGTGGGAAACCCAGTTATGACTGAGAAGAAAGTGCAGCACGTCGAAAACAAAACCTTTGCAATTTACTTTAGTGGTTCCTTTCTATAGAGAGAAAGAGGGGGGTGTGGAGCATGCCCTGAAACAGCGCATTGCCACACTCACCACATGACAAAACACCTCAGGACCCCAGATTAGCTACGCAACGGGTGACACCTTAGCACCACACTAGTTCAGATGGAATAGAACAGTGTGAGGTTTGTTATGGTGGCTGGAGTGCCAATCCTGCCACCAACCCCTGAGTGTTCAATATAACTTGGAGGACCTGCCTGCAGGGCTGGGTGCAGGCTAATGTCACACTCAAGATGGAGCAATTGCAGGTTAAGGGCCTTGCTCAAGGGACCAATGGAGTGGAATCACTGCCGGTATTTATGAGATTTGAACCAGCAACATTCCTATTGCTGCGGTGGGCTGGCACCCTGCCCGGGATTTGTTCCTGCCTTAAGCCCTGTGTTGGCTGGGATTGGCTCTAGCAGACCCCCGTGACCTGTTTTAGGTTATAGCAGGTTGGAAAATGACTGACATTCCTATTGGCCGTGCAGATCCCTAGCCTCTGATCCACCACTGCACCCCTTTCTGTAGAGTGGATTAAAGAAATTATTGGGACCCCTTTCACTTTCTACACACCGTTCTGTGTTGTAGATTGTAGAGTGGAAAGAAGCTAATTCTATTCTTCGAGTCATCACCCAAATTTATTTAAACACACGCACAGAGGTACAGGCCCAAAGACATTTATAAATGAAGAGAGCTGACAATTTGTTTGCTCTACCAGAGCACAAGACGGATGATAAGGATAAAGACATTAACGCAGAAATATCCACAGACGCTCACAACGAGACCTGTAAAGGTCGACAAAGACAGAAACATTAAGATCCCCCCCCCGTACCAGTCTCTCTATCTATGAAGCTTTGTTTACTTCAAACACTGTCATGGATCACAAGACCCTGCAGTGGATAGTGAGGACAGCTGAGAAGATTATCAGAATCTCTCTTACCTCCATCACGGACATGTACACCACACGCTGCATCTGCAAAGCCATCTGTGTTGTGGAGGACCTGATGCACCCCTCACGTAAACTACTCACCCTCCTGCTGTCTGGAAAAAGGGTACCAAAGCATTTGGGCCTTCACTTCCAGAATGTGTAATAAATTCTTCTCTTGTGCCATAAGACTCCTAAACACTCAGGGATTAGACTGATAGCACACACACCTTCCCACTCAAATGGTCTTTATATTTATTGGTATATTTATTATTATACTGTGTGGACCACCAAGGGGGGATACCAGCCACCCTACCCAACACAGACAGGCAGACACAAGTTCAAGTTCAGCACACATACAGGGTGAGTCAAAATTATGTTAACACTAATGGTACTTCTATGTATATACCTATATACAATTTTTGTGGACAGTTTATGTGTCACGTATGGTAAATCTGATGGCAAACAGGTTGAGACATTCCTGTAAATCATCTTGCATATAAGAAGTATGTTTTGTGAATAAAATGTTTTCTGCCATTCAAATGTTAACATAATTTTGACTCACCCTGTATTTACAGTATTCCTGTGGGGAAGCCCTATCCCTTTACTCCCCACTATACAGCACAGTAGACAAGTAGGACAAAACGGACAGTCCTTTCTTCTTCTTCTTCTTCTTCTTCTTCTTCTTCTTCTTCTTCTTCTTCTTCTTCTTCTTCTTCTTCTTCTTCTTCTTCTTCTTCTTCTTCTTCTTCCACAGCTAATCCAATTTGTATATGGGGTCACTTGTCTTCTTCTACATCTTCATCTTATTCATCTTCTTCCATTGCTATTCCTATTTTTATATGGGGTCTTCTTCTTCTTCCTCCACAGCTATTCCTATTTGTATATGGGGTCACTTTTCTTCTTCTACTTCCTCTTCTTTTTCTTCTTTTTCCATTGCTATTCCTATTTTTATATGGGATCTTCTTCTTCCACAGCTAATCCAATTTGTATATGGGGTCACTTGTCCTCTGCTACTTCTTCATCTTCTTCCACTGCTATTCCTATTTTTATATGGGGTCTTCTTCTTCTTCATCTTCTTCTTCTTCCATAGCTATTCCTATTTTTATATGGGGTCACTTTTCTTCTTTTTCTTCTTCTTCTGTCTTTCCGCCTCCACTCCTCCACTGAAAAGCTTCATCTTCTCCCACCCGATGCTGGATCTTCAAATGGAGTGAATTTTTCATAGGGCACCTGGAAGTGCTCCAGGTGCTTCCAGATCCTCTTCCGGTGTGGCGGAAGTGCTGCAGCCCAGGGCTCAGGAAACGCCACAGGCCCCCAGGAGGGTTAAGCTTCTCAACTCCAGACCCGTTGCCCTGTTGTGAACCGGGAGGGGGATTTCCCTCTCATGTTCCAGGGGGTGGTATTGCCCTGAGAATGCCCAAGTCATTGCATTACCGGTGTGTCCCGGTTGGGCAAGGGCCCCAGCCGTCCACCACAACTGTTACCTTTTTCTTACTTCCATTTTCATGTTTATATCTGTTTCTTCCTATTAATACTAGAATTACCAGAGCCTACGAAAAAACTCGTAAATCCGTCCCACCTTAAATCGCGTCTTAAAGCCGTTTGCACATCTCCGCCAGAGTCCTTTGTCATCTAAATGTGCTGATAAACAAAAGCTACTAGCAGCCAGCTATTCCATCCCCCCACCGACTTAGAATGAACTCCTAGCTCATGCCTTGCCTTGATTTGATTATTTGGGATTGAAGTGGAGTTTTACAGTGGAAATAATTCGAGCGTTATTTGGAATACACGCATTTCATGTGTGTTCCATTTCTATAGTAGGCTGTGCAAACACATTTTTAAAACAGAAACGTTTTTCATATTCTAATAGTAAATGACAAAATGTAGGCATAAACTATATAACGTATGAAGCCTGAAGTCCATATATCAAAGAAACACTTTCACAAAAGGTACAAATAAGAGAACACGTGCGCTTTTCTTCAAAAGTATAACTGCACAAGAAAAAAAGCCGCGTTAGCATGCCACATTGACACTCTTACTACAACTCCCGCGGTGGCGTAATGGTATCAGCTCCTGACTGGGGATCAGAGGGTAGCGAGTTCGATCCCGCATGGCTCTTATTCTTACATTTTTAGAATAACAACATAAATTTCATTTCAGTCTGTAACAGCCGGTGTAACTTATCATACTGGTAAAGGTTAGCTTTTTTTTTTTTTTTTTTTAATTCACTTTTCATTCCCGCAGTCGATGCATACTAACGCCCCCCCCCCCCCCCAAAAGGGTTCTGACACATAAACGCTGGCGAAGCTGCCTTCCTTCGTATCTCACCGTCACTTGATTTTCTTTTTATTCAGTGTTATTGAGTGTTCCTGCCAGTCCCCACATGTTGCTGTATGCTGTTTCTTTTGTACTCCAGGACATGCAGAGGAGAGAATGATTTCACATTATTTATGCTGTTTTCACATAAAGACTGCAGTATACTCGTGACTGCATTCTCGTACCAATGCACTTTTTCCATCACCTTTTCCTGTAAGAAGCAATGTACTCACTTCTCTCTATGCTGTGGTTTCTATTACACACCTGAAAGAGACGATATATGTGAAAACTTCATCGCACTAATGCAATATTATTTGAAAACGAACAGCGTCAGATCAGGTGTGAAAATTTTATGTGAGATACTGGTAAAGGTTAGCTTTTTTTTTTTTTTTTTTGTTTAATTCACTTTTCATTCTCGCAGTCGATGCATACTAACGCCCCCCCCCCCCCCCCAAAAGGGTTCTGATACATAAACGCTGGCGAAGCTGCCTTCTTCGTATCTCACATAAAATTTTCACACCTGATCTGACGCTGTTCGCTTTCAAATAATATTGCATTAGTGCGATGAAGTTTTCACATATATTGTCTCTTTCAGGTGTGTAATAGAAACCACAGCATAGAGAGAAGTGAGTACATTGCTTCTTACAGGAAAAGGTGATGGAAAAAGTGCATTGGTACGAGAATGCAGTCACAAGTATACTGCAGTCTTTATGTGAAAACAGCATAAATAATGTGAAATCATTCTCTCCTCTGCATGTCCTGGAGTACAAAAGAAACAGCATACAGCAACATGTGGGGACTGGCAGGAACACTCAATAACACCGAATAAAAAGAAAATCAAGTGACGGTGAGATACGAAGAAGGCAGCTTCGCCAGCGTTTATGTGTCAGAACCCTTTTGGGGGGGGGGGCGTTAGTATGCATCGACTGCGGGAATGAAAAGTGAATTAAAAAAAAATAAGTTACACCGGCTGTTACAGACTGAAATGAAATTTATGTTGTTATTCTAAAAATGTAAGAATAAGAGCCATGCGGGATCGAACTTGCCACCCTCTGATCCCCAGTCAGGAGCTGATACCATTACGCCACCGCGGCAGTAGTAGTAAGAGTGTCAATGTGGCATGCTAACGCCACTTTTTTTTTTGTGCAGTTATATTTTGAAGAAAAGCGCACGTGTTCTCTTATTTGTACCTTTTGTGAAAGTGTTTCTTTGATATATGGACTTCAGGCTTCATACGTTATATTGTTTATGCCTACATTTTGTCATTTACTATTAGAATATGAAAAACGTTTCTGTTTTAAAAATGTGTTTGCACAGCCTACTATAGAAACGGAACACACATGAAATGCGTGTATTCCAAATAACGCTATATTATTTCCACTGTAAAACTCCACTTCAATCCCAAATAATCAAATCAAGGCAAGGCATGAGCTAGGAGTTCATTCTAAGTCGGTGGGGGGATGGAATAGCTGGCTGCTAGTAGCTTTTGTTTATCAGCACATTTAGATGACAAAAGACTCTGGCGGAGAGGTGCAAACGGCTTTAAGACGCGATTTAAGGTGGGACGGATTTACGAGTTTTTTCGTAGGCTCTGGTAATTTTAGTGTTAATATATTGTGACATTTTAGCACAACCTGCTAAATTATTTTTTTGGTTCCTTTAGATACCATAACTGTGGTGGGTTGGCACCCTGCCCGGGATTGGTTCCTGCCTTGTGCCCTGTGTTGGCTGGGATTGGCTCCAGCAGACCCCCGTGACCCTGCATTCAGATTCAGCGGGTTGGAAAATGGATGGATAGATACCATAAATGTGTACAGGTCGGTTCTGATGGGTCTTCAGTTGTACCGCTGTTTGTCTTTGCCCTGTCATGCACTTTACATTTTTAATGTGTCGTTTCTTTTCCATAGTCCTATGTTCTATGTAGCAAAATGGCCCCAGAGGAACGTTGTCTCGTTTTACTATGAGCTATGCTAACTGTATATGGTAATTATACTTGACCCAACGTGTTTTGTTTCAAATTCAATATTATGATGTTGTGGCATGCGGCCGGGGTCCTTGCCAAGCCTGTGTGGGGGAATGTATCCAGAGCATTACCTCCCACAGAGCACTAGGTGGCAGTCCCCCTGGTTGCAGAGGTGCCTCCATGGGAGCTGAAGTTTGGTGCAGACCTTTTGGGTCATGTGGGCACCACCAGGGGGTGCTGCCAGAACTAGGTCAACGAGCACCTGGAACACTGTTGGGTGCCTTATAGAAAGAGCCGGCAGCTACAAAGAAAGAAAGAAAGAAAGAAAGAAAGAAAGAAAGAAAGAAAGAAAGAAAGAAAGAAAGAAAGAAAGAAAGAAAGAAAGAAAAGAAAAATATAATTTGATATGCTTAACTGTGTTGCCCACATGGGAAACAGGGGAATGCGTTTCCCACGGGAAAAAAAATAAATTAATAAAAATGTGTTCCTTGAACTTGTGTCCTGTGTCTGTCTGTGTCGAGTTTGGGCAGCAGGAGTGCCCCCTGTAGGCCACAATGTTCACTTGATTCAATTTCCTTATCGTTTTCCCCAACATGTTTTAGTGTAGATGATATTTTATGCTGTCACACGTGTGTGTTAGAGGATCAGCCTCCAGGTATGTTGTCCCACCACAGGCTGGGCACTGCCACTAACTATGTTGACTTCTTTTCCCTCCCACAGCTTCAAGACACAGCCCAGTGTGGGCAACTGACTCCGCCCTCTTGCAGTCCGCTGGACCATAAAAGCATGACCACCCAAGAAGGAGGTGTCACTTCATGACTGAGCAACCAAAGAGGCTCCTGGATTTCCTAAAACCACAAGATTATTCTGCCCCTGAACTTTCAGCAGGCTACCATTTGTTGTACTTTTGATGCCATTGTGCATTTGTTTTCTTTGATTTCACTGGAAGAAAACTGGGAGGGCCTGGTTGGCACCCCAACATTTATTTTGTCGAGACTTGCCATAATACTTTAATGTACTTGAGTTTATATTATTGTACAATATTATGGGTGACTAAAGTGAAATTAATATGGAAGTTCGGTATAGGAGCTTTCCATAGCTTTTTCAATGGAAATTAAGGCACTCTTCCAGTTTGCAAACTCTCTATGCAAAACATGCCCAGGGATCATTTATGAACACTGAGAGTCAGAACCTTTTTTAGAGCACAGTGTCCCTGTCAATGCTCCGAGGCATTGGGATTCACACAGACCACAGGGTAGGCGCTCCCTACTGGCCCCACCAACACATCTTCCAGCAGCAACCCAAGTTTTTTCTAGATGGTCTCCCATCCAAGTACTGGCCAGGCCTGAACATGCTTACCATTAGGTGGATGGACAGTTCTGAAGTGCATGTGAATGTATGTGAATTTCCCCTTGGGATTGATAAAGTATCTATCTATCTATCTATCTATCTATCTATCTATCTATCTATCTATCTATCTATCTATCTATCTATCTATCTATCTATCTATCTATCTATCTATCTATCTATCTATCTATCTATCTATCTATCTATCTATCTATCTATCTATCTATCTATCTATCTATCTATCTATCTATGTGGTATAGCTGCTGACAATACCACTTCAGTTAGAGACATCAGAGTGGCAAATTTGGCAAATAATGTGTTAATAATTGTTATAAATTAATTGCAGAACTTAATAAAAAATGAGAATAAAATAATCATCCCTAAGATGAGAGGAATCTTGGAAGCCTTAGGTTTAGTAGGAGAAGACTTTTCTTGACAGAACAAGAAATGTAGAAGTTTTAGATATTATTATGATCGTGACTGTGCGATGCATGACGTCATCAACATGACTGTATAAAGATCAGCGTATACTTTCCCCCAGTTATTCTGATTACAAATCCTTCTTCTGTTCTTTGACTTTGTTTAAAATCTGCTTGATTTGGCTCTGATTACATGTCCCCTTTTCTCCCGACTACCATATTTGATTCACATACTGAGCTTTGATCATTTATTTCACGTCTTCACAGTTTTGCCGTTTGACTTTGTGACTTTTCCCGATTCCCTTTTACCTAGTGCATCAATCTGGTTGTTATGTCCCTGTTATTCCAATAGATGGTGCCTCACAACCTTTTATAGTAATGAAATGCATTGTGTTTGTCATTCCAACAGATGGCACACCAAAAACATTAACTCTTCTGATCTTTGTCAAAATTCAGGGGTTGAAGATGGTAATCGTCTTTAAACTGTGTCAAAACTCGGCCACTGCATTTCAGTTCAACTCTTTTTGCTAGAAGGAAAGTTAGCTTCATTGATCTGACCACGATTCCCTGTGCATGCATGAGTAACTAAGAGCAAACAACCTCTAAAATGGCATTCACATCTGGTGAGACACCAAAGCGATTGCAAAATACTCCATGGACGACGTTCTGCATTTTATCGCTGAATCGGACTCTAACTTGTCGGTTTTACGATTTTGATGCAAGAGATCTGGAGATGGAGGTCAAAAACGAAAGTGAGGTCACAGCATCAGTTGATCGGTCCCCAGGTGATCGTGGTGCTGAACACGTTCGTCTAGCTGATGCGCCTACGGCAACATTCACCTAGAAGGACCGCCACTTATGATGACAACAAGTACAAATCAGATTTGCATCGCTCTGAAACTGCCACTGCCGCCCTCCTGCTGCACGAAGAAAACCAGGCAGCCAGCCCACTTTCCATTCCTGCTGGCCATCGAACCACCACCACATAGCCGCCACTGCCAGAGATACTAAACAGGCGCCAACAGCAGCCAGAGTACGCACCAACAGATTATGTTATGTTGAAATCAAGAAGCATCTCTGAAGAGGAACTTTTTTGTGTTTCTCCGGGGTAATCGACTCTGTGGGACCAGTAGGACAGAACTTTGTTGTTATCGGCTAAGCTGCTGGTGTACTCCAGGAGACTTCTACATTACATCTTGCTCGGGAACTGTGAGGACAGTAAACCAATTTTGGGGAAACCGGATTATCTTAGGCGAGAACATCTCGCCCCCTAATCCGTGGAAGCTTGGCTTTGATTCTTGTTAGGTACTGGGGGAGTGGAAATTACTTAAACTGTTTTTTCTGTCTATAAGTCTCTCTATTATATAAAAAAATCCTTCGATGAGATGAGACTTTTTGGAAAACATTTTTTCAATTCCCGTGAGACGAGAGTTTTGCTTTGAGATTTTTTCAAGTCACGCCCTTCTCTCAAACATTTTCAAACAAGACCACGGTCCTCTCACCTCTTATTCGTGTGAATGCTTTTGCCAGACACACTTCCTGCGCTGTCAGCTCTTATAAGCTTTAATGTTTTCCTCAATTTAAGTTCCCAATTAAAGAAGACGTATTATGTCCAAATCTCTCTATTATGATAAAAAAAATCGAGACGAGACTTTTTAGCCTGGGACGAGATGAAACTTTTTCAGAGAGACACTTTCATGTCAGCAGACATTTTTTCTGTTGATAATCCTTCGTGATGTAATTCTTCTGGCTTTGCTCGCCAACCCCACTGGCCTGCACTACATGCCAGACACTTCGGGTCTCTGCCACTCGCGTATGTCGATTTCACTTTCACCAAACAACAAATCTTTTAATTCTCGTGGATACGGCTCTTCATTGGGATGAAACACTACTTTTCCCTGATGGCAACATGAATTAGATGATCTACAAGTCCATCCCTCATTATTTAAGTTCCCTTTGTTTACATCGAGATGTCTCTTGTAATGACAGCAGTCAGAGTACTGACCATGTTTTTTTTTGTTTCTGTACAGTATACAGGGCCGGAAACCCCAAACCTTGCTAATTTGTCTGTGTATTTATTACAATATATATATATTGTCACACACGTGAGCATGGGAGGCAGCTAAGGGGCTTGAGTAAGGGCAGTTCGGAGTCATACCGGGATGTGTGCAGAGTACACTGACTCTTTTTCTCCCTTTCCTGCAGACCATTCACAGGAGATTCCACCTGGTCCTCTTGACGTCACTTCAGGGACTGAGCCTATGGAAGAAGACCTTGCCGGCTCCAGCCCCTGTGATGTCACGTCTGGACTTGAGCCTATGGCTGAAGACCTTCATGAGTCCGACCCCTTTGATCTCACTTCCTGTCTTCCCCTTTCAAAGCCTCCACCTTTACCCTATTCCCTCAGTTCTGGTTTGCACTCGGTTTTGTGCACAGCAGTGCTGTATACACTGCAACTTTGCAGCCAGGATACCAATTATACAGGTGGCTCTCCCAAACCTTGCTATGACTCTGTGTGGAGTTTGTGACATATTGTCACACACGCGTGTTTAGGGGACAACTAAAGGACCTGAATAGATGTAATTCCACGCCGGACCAGGGGGTGGCGAAGTGCACTAATTCTCTCTCTCTCAATTCCTTGCAGACCATTCTAGGGAAATTCTGCCCGGCTCTGGGGCAGCCAACGACGTCACTTCCAGTTCCGGTCCTGATGACATCACTTCCTATAAGCAGGTCAGCAGCTTTAGGTTCCTCGGAGTCACCCTCACTGATGACCTTAAATGGTCAAGTCACACTGTGGCAGTAGTCAAGAAAGCCCAACAACACCTCTGCTTCCTCAGGAGACTGAGTAAAGCCCGGATGTCCCCCACAACCCGGTGCAGATTCTACAGGTGTACTGTGGAATCCATCCTGACAGGATGCATCACATCCTGGTACAGCAACTGCTCAGTTCAGGACTGCAGAGCTCTGCAGTGGGTGGTGAACACAGCACAGCAGATCACGGGCACACAGCTCCCTGCGATCCATGACATCCACACTACATGCTGTCTCAGGAAAGTGAACTGTATCAGGTGGGATCCCAGCCACCCTGCACTGTCACTTTTCACCATCCTCCCATCTGGGAAGCGACTAAAGTCCATTCGTACGCGCACCTCCAGGTTCAGGAACAGT
This sequence comes from Erpetoichthys calabaricus, assembly GCF_900747795.2. NCBI lineage: Eukaryota > Metazoa > Chordata > Cladistia > Polypteriformes > Polypteridae > Erpetoichthys > Erpetoichthys calabaricus. The sequence goes on from NC_041394.2 coordinate 7,950,450, forward strand.
TTGTACCCTACTGCATTCAGACTCATGAACAGTCAGTAACCTTGTGTCACCTCCACTGCTACCTGCACATATATGTCTGCCACTGTCTCTATTTATTCCTAGGATTCTGGTTTTATTTATTTGCTTATTTATGTTCATGTATTTATTGTGTGTGTGTTTTTTTTTTTTTTTTGTCGGTGTTCACTGTCTGCGGGGGCACATGCAAACAAGTATTTCATTGTGCATGGTACTTGTACTTGTACACATGACAATAAAGAATTGAAATTGTAATTGAAATTATACTGGCCTTTAAAGCCGCCATCTTGTTTCTAGTGAATTAGTTCCGTTTTGGACTCAGTCATGTGAACATGTCTGTTCTCTTTCATCAATTTTGCAGCCGGGAAAAATTATACGGGTGGCTGCCCCAAACCTTCTCAATGTCTTTTAAGGACGAGCGTTGGTCGCATTACCCCGAAAGATTTTTAATAAAAAACTACTTTTCCCTAGCAGTTTTCTGATCGTGCAGCAACCTGGGGTTTAGTTTGTAGCGGGACTACATAATAAGTATTTGTTTTATGTCTGTGTTGAGTTGCGTTTTGTTTTCATCGTCCCACTCACTGTCCGTTATATGTGCATCAGAAAATGTTGTCCCCGTAAGTGAAAAGGGGAAAGATGATGGAGAGAGACCGCATGGCCCGAGATGGAAATTGCCTGTTAAATTCACCAGATACATCCGGGACATTCCGTATTTAAAAAAGAGGAGCGAAAGGCAAAAGAGAGAAGAGAGGAGAGAAATCGAGAGGAGAAAGGAGACAATTTACCCATTCGATTACCAACTCATCACTGCCGTTTATTGCATCATTCCACTGCTTGGTTTTTCAACATCCGATTCATCATCATGACAGCCAGTGCCGAGAAACCCCGGGGTTCGGATTCATCCCAGCCATTGCCAGGACTTTCACGGTGAGGTTGTTTTGTTTTCGGGAAGCACTCATTCATTTGGACTCATTTATCACCACATTTCAATTGCTGTGTTTAACTAATCTGTGTTTGGCTCTGAGTTCAATGTTTCTATTTAGTGTTTAGGGGCAAGGGAGGGTTCTTTATAAATATTTGTATATTCATGCTTTATATAATACTAGCTAACCTGCGGAGTAGCATACGCCGCATAATTATGTATTGATGGGTGAACACTTCCTGAACGACACAGTTGTCAGTACTTGTAGATTAAGGTGTAGCGGGTCTTCGTTGTTGACGCTTAATATAGCTTGCGTACTGTGAGGTTCCGGAGTCACAGTTGAGAAACACTTTTTTAGTGTCATTTAACCCTTTAACCGCCAACTCTCTAAATATTCCCCACGCCAGGCGAAATCTGAACAATTTTCGTTTTTTTACTTTTTTACATTTATTCAAGCAGTATTGACCACTAAATGTTGTGCAAGTTCTAGAAATGGGCAAACACATACAACTGGAGTACCAGTTATCCATCCAAATGGTGTACCCATTGTCCAATAGTGGTAGGGCAAGGTACACAACAATTTTCTCTGAAAGTCCAAAGTCCTTACATTCATCTGGCAACACTGCTGAAATACTACTCATAGGATCCTCTTTGCCAGTGTATACACGAAATCTATAAATGTAACCTGAATTCTCAGCTAAGCAAAACATCTTGATACCAAACCGTGCCCTTTTCAATGGTAGATACTGTCGAAACTGTAAGCGGCCCTTCCACAACAATAAACTTTCATCAACTGCAACTGACAGTCCTGGCATGTAGGGCAACTGAAATGTTTCAAATAAATGGTCAATCAAAGGACGTAGCTTGAACAAGCGGTTGCGGTTTGGATCTTTCTTATCTGGCTCATTTCTGTTGTGATTCAAATGAAAGAATTTCAGCAGCAAAGAGAATCGGTTACGTGTCATGATAGCTGCAAAAATAGGTGTTGCATACATAGGATCTGTAGACCAGTACATCTCAATATCTGGTTTTCTGATTATTCCCATCAACATCAAAATCCCAATGAATTTTTTCATTTCGTTTTCATCAGTGTCAAACCAAGCACGAACACGGGAATGTGGAGGTAAATTGGGATTTGTCTCAATAAACTGTGCTGCATACAGATTTGTCTGATGAACAAAATGTCTGATCAAATCAGGTGACACAAACAGCTCATAAAACTGCCAGCAGTGTAATTGTTTACATCAACAGTAAAGCCACATGTTGCCTCAAACGGTAGTTCACCTCGGGCAGCAATCCAGTTGAGATGCTGGGGATACACCCACTCATCGCCGTCATCCGATGCGCCGTCATTCACAGTATCATGCAGCGCACGTTGCTGATCATCATTGTCGCTAAAATCTTCTTCAGAACTGCTACAATCATGATCAGAATTATTGTCCAAAATCGCCTGCAAAACCTCACTTGAAGTCAGTTTACGTTTCGCCATATTCACAGCTTTCACTTTCGAATCACATCACGTGAGCGGCCAATACAACCGCAGAGTTGTCGAAATACAACGTAGTAATAATACCCACGCCAAACTGTCAGTTATACTACGTGCCAGGAATTCATATAACCACAGGCAAATGTGCCGGATAATTCCGGCAGTAGGGCGTCAGCATTAAAGCTACGATGCCGGATATATCCGGCAGAGGGCGGTTAAGGGGTTAAGCACAGGGGAAACAATGAACATGTGAAACATCCGTAATGTAATAAGCCACCAAGAAAAGTAACATTGCAACAATGCTATCTATGACTCGATCGCTGTAAACAGAAGTGAAAACAAAATCGAGCCTGGTGTATTCTTTAACTGCCTTGTGGCGCAGTAGTAGTGCTGCTGCTTTGCAGTAAGGAGACTGTGGAAGATTGTGGGTTTGGTTCCTGGTTCCTCCCTGTGTGGATAGCGCTTTGAATACTGAGAACACTGCTATATCAACGTAATGAAGTATTATTATTCTTATCTGTCCAGCGCTCTCTCTCTCGCGCGTGTATGTGTGTGTGTGTGTCGCTCTCTCTCTCTCACTCGCGGCATGTGTTCCTGCAGGCATACGCCTATTTATTGATGGCTGAACACTTCCGGAAAGACACAGTTGTCTAAAAGGAGGGAAAATAATGAACATTTGCAAAATCCGTAATGCTGCTTTCAGTAAGTACAATGCACACGCATTTAATTTGTCGGCCACTTTTTCCCAGCCTTCTTTTCTGGTTTGGGCTGCTTTTGCAGTGTTACCGCTTGTGCATATCAAATCTTGAAATCCTTTGAGTAACTAATTAACTAACTAACACCCACCCACCCACACAGCTTGTGTAGAAGGTCAGCTGCTGAGAGAGCGTCTCGACTGTTGCAGGGCTTGCATCGGTGAAGCAGGTGAGACGCTAATGAAACAGATGCACAGGGCCCGACACGATCACTGTAAACAGAAGTGAAAACAAAATCGAGCCTGGTGCATTATTTAACTGCCTTGTGGCGCAGTAGTAGTGCTTCTGCTTTGCAGTAAGGAGACTGTGGAAGATTGTGGGTTTGCTTCCCGGTTACTCCCTGTGTGGATAGCGCTTTGAATACTGAGAACACCGCTATATCAATGTAATGAAGTATTATTATTCTTATGTGTCCAGAGCTATCTCTCTCTCGCGCGTGCGTGTGTGTGTGTGTCGCTCGCTCTCTTTCGCTCGCTACATGTGTTCCTGCAGGCATACACTGCATAATTATTTATTGATGGCTGAACACTTCCGGAAAGACACAGTTGTCTAAAAGGAGGGAAAAAAATTAACATTTGCAAAATCCGTAACGCTGCTTTCAGTAAGTACAATGCACACGCGTTTAATTTGTCGGCCACTTTTTGCCAGCCGTCTTTTCTGGTTTGGGCTGCTTTTGAAGTGTTACCGCTTATGCATATTAAATCTTGAAATCCTTTGAGTAACTAATTAACTAACTAACACCCACCCACCCACACAGCTTCTGTAGAAGGTCAGCTGCTGAGAGAGCGTTTCGACTGTTGCAGGGCCTGCATCGGTGAGGCAGGTGAGACGCTAATGAAACAGAGGCACAGGGCTTATTGGTTTTTAAAGACTGCTTCCTTCATTGTGTTTTGAGAGGGAAACATACAATTGTCCGTGACTGACAATTGGAGGACCGTCGTCGCACACTCATTCAGCGATATACATCCGCGACAAACATGCCTCATCTTACATGGTCCTGCCGCGTCCACCCTCGTTCTCAAAGCATACACACCGCCTGGTCATGTGCCCGCTCGCAAGAGCAACTCACAGAGACACGGCCACCAACTCTAAGACCATGGTGTGTAAAACAGTTTGCGATGGTGTTGTGTGCGTCATAACCGAAAAGATTAATGAAAAGTCAACGTGGCTCAGAGGTGCATGTGGAGTCTAGCAGAGACGAACGTGAATGACGCCCTGTGTTGTGAGGTGCTGCGTCCAAGGTGGTGGGCGTGGCTTGGCGAGTTGTCGTCGTATCCAATGACGTCGTGTTTTGCGAGTTGCTGCGTCCAAGTTGGTGGGCGTGGCTCTGCGAGTTTTCATCGTATCCAATGGTCTTAGATTTGGTGGGCGTGGCTGTCTTGCGTGCTTTCCATGGGTGGCTACTTGTCGGCGGCTTAGTGAATTATATAAATAGATAACAGTCACTGGTATCATTGGGATAGTGTTGTTTTGCGCTGACATATCTATGTTATTGAATATTTGTTTGTTGTTTTCATTTACAATATATCCGTGTTTGATTTTACATTCCTGTCTACTGTTTGCTGGTTATTTCGTCGTGTGGTAAAAAAAGTACAATTTGTAAGGAGTATGGCTTGCTACTAGATCAAGAAGCCTCAGGTTATCCAAGGAATAGTCTTGGTAGTGTAATGGCCGGTCTGGGTAAGGGGTCAGCCATTACAAGTTGTTCTCCTGGGGTAGCGGTACAGAATAAACAAGTAAAGTCGTCACGTATATTTACCCACTCCGCTCACTAGAAGAGGCAAGTGGGGGCAATCCGATGCGTCTCTCACTTGTGTGCTCCTCTATCGCACTAGATTCTCTCTCCGTCATTGTTGTGTGTGCCTTAATTGGAATGGCATAACCATTAACCTTCCTCTTGTGTTAGCTTTCTGTTATCATCTGTTATGTTAACGGGTCGGTTTTGACCCGTGTATTAAATCAGATATAAAATACACTAAAAACAATAAGCTATCATCCAATTTGTTTCTCATCTCTTGGTTACCTTGTTAGGCTTCCTTATCCATGAAAATGTTGGTTTTAATACTTTTGGTGTGGGCCTCTGGGCCTTTTTTTGTCAGTATACCCCTTGATTTCAATTTAAAAAAATGGTAAAATGAACCTCAAGAGAATCATATTAATAAATAAAAGGTTCTTGTGTTACCTGACTAATACTGAGGGGCATAGAACACATCTCTTAAATAAATTTGTTTTATTTATTTTTTCATTTTAATATTAATAACTAAAGTGACATCTATGGTGTTACGGGTCAATTTCGACCCATAGATATTTACATCAAGAAAAGGCAAAAAAATAATTTTTTCAGCAATAGAACTTTAATATAAACTGAAAAAAATGAAAAGCAGAACAGGTCATGACACAAAATATATATTTGCATGGTCAAATAAACAAAAACCAATCAAGAAAATCAAACAAATAGAAATCAATTACAAGTTCCAAAACTAATACAAAGCTAAATCAGAGTAAAAACCTCTGTGTGCAAGAACATGCTTGTGTATGTGTGTGTTTAGAGGCATGTGTGGCAAAAAGTGGCACTTTTTGAGTGTTCTTTGCAGAGATATTTCTTGCAGTTGAAACACAATACATTTGTCTTTCTGTCCTTACTGCTTGGGCAGACCTGACACCTCTTTCTTTTCGAATCAGGCGGCCTGACTGGGGTTGTTGCTGTTTCGGTTGGTGTTGAGGCAGGGCTTGCTGAGGAGGATGCTGATGCAGATTCTCTCTGTGTTGCTGATGGTGAGGATGGAGTGCTGGGTGAGCTCTGCAGCTGTCTGACAAAGGCTGCAGCGTCTTGGCACCCGTTCCCTTCGCCTAATTTGTGGCTTGACAAGGAAATTTCCCAACTCCTCAAGAAACAGTCTCCGCTTGTTTTTTTTGGTTGAGTTCCACCCTTGGTGGATGTGGCTCCACAACACAAATGCATTATATGCAGACACATCAAGGATGTTGTAAAACACAACCATTGGCCATCTTCTGGTCATTTGCTGTCATGTGTATGTGGCTGTCAGCTTGTCCAGGTTGTCCACTCCTCCTTTGTTTTTGTTATAGTCGTGGATAATTGTCAGCTTTTTGTCACTTCCTGATGATACAGCTGCGTCTTTGTGAAGAGTAGACATGAGTATCACATTCCGGTTTCTTTTTGGACAATATGAGACAACAGTGGTGGTGTCTGTAAAAGCAAACTTTGAGGAAAGTGGAGCCCTGCCCTTCACCTGCAAGATTTCAGCAGGCAACTCAGGTTTATTTTTCTTCACTGTTCCCACCATGGTAAGTTTCTTCTTGAGAAGTTCTTGTCCAAGGTCATAGCTGGTAAAAAAATTGTCACAAGTGATATTGTGACCCTGCAGTCCAGTGGTCATATCGAGGACCACACGTTTTCCTTGGTTTTTCTCAGGGATGCCACTCGCAGCTTTGCCTGTGTAAATCTGTAGATTCCAGGCATAGCAGGTTCTTGCGTCACAGGCTGCCCGGATTTTTATGCCGTATTTCCCTGGCTTACTGGGTACGTATTGCTGGAAGGGGCATTTTCCTTGAAAAGGGACAAGACGTTCATCCACTGTCACCTCTGGCCCTGGGTTGAACATCAGCGGAAGGAGCTGCACCCATTTCTCCCAGACATCCCTGATGGGACCAAGCTTGTCAGATCTCACTCTGGTCTTTCTGTTGTCAAATCTGAGGACTCTTGATATCATTTGAAATGTCTGAAGTGACATTGTTGCCCGGAAAATATTTCTGCCTGTTGATGCGTCCCATAGACTATCAGTGGCCTCATTGCAGGATCTGTACACTCCAGCAAGAAGAAGAACACCAATGAAAACATCCAGGTATTCCTCATCAATGTCTTTCCACATGTCGCCATGGACTTTTTTTCCTTCATGGTTCATCATAGTAATGATGATTCTTTTTAGTGACAATGGCATAAATAGCTCAAAACATGTTTTGATGTCACTGACTCTGGTCAGAGCAAACCTTGTGATTCCAGGGGTCATTTTGATGACATTTGCAGCAGCAACCCTGCCATGTACATCATGAGGTACTGAGCTCCAAAAGATCTTACCATTTTTGGACTTGAATCTTTCAGCAGGAGCAGCTTCAGCACCAGTGACCTCCTCATCCGACTCATCAGATGTGTCTGTGTCTTCTGGATGATACTCCACATTGTCTTCCTCCTCAGAAACCTGCTCATCTGAATCGCTATGCTGCTCTGTGTCCTCTCCTTCATTTTCACCAAAAATATGATCCAGAACTTGGCTCACTGTAAATCTTCTTCTCATTTTTGCATGCTGCAAATTGTAAATTTGCACTCTGCAAGTCAAATGGCCACTCAAATGAGTGAATTCACCTCACATGTCTGGACAGGCTCGTCTTTGTTTGTTTTGTTTTTGTGCAGGTCTACTGGAAAGCCACGCAAAATGAGAAAGCTCACATGATTAGGAGAGGAGCTGGTGGTCAGTGTGTCAGCTGACAGTGCACTTAGGATTTCAGTTTTGGCTCTAATTATTGCTTTATCATCATATTATCATAACTGGGTCAAAACCGACCCTAACAACACAAAGGTCATAATTTCAACCAGAGCATTTTATAATTTAGTAAAGATATTTTTTTTTGCTTTATTTTGTTGAAATAGAGGTTCCTGACAAAGTCAAAAAGCCTTTTAAAATTTAAAAATTTAAAACGGGTCGGTGCAGACCCTAACACAAGAGGATTGGCGAAATTTGTTAAGTAATTGCATCGGTTATGACGGATTATTGTATTGTCATCGATACTGAACACGTATGCAAAATTTGAAGAAATTCACTTCACCAAAAGTAGGTTTAAAATCAGTTGCAAGATTTGACCCAGACAAACAATCTGACGGAGGGGTCAAGATAAATAAAATCGTTTAAAAAGAAATCTAACAGCTAGTGAGCTAAAATAAAACTAGAATGCAAGTAAAATGAATCTAGCTTGATCTGAAGAAAGACAGAGATTACAAATGACACTAATGAAGGCTTCTTTGATTTTCCCTTCCAAAATGCCATTTGACTTGTTTTTAATTCAAAGAACCGACCGTTCAGCTTCTAACGTGCCCTTCTATAACCTCAGCACTATTTTAGTGTTCTGCGCCCACGTGGATGGGACCGAAGAGCACCCATTTCAAAGCGACTCTTGTTCTCCTCATCTTGCTCTTCATTTTGTACAGTTCAGGGGTTAACAAGTCACACTGGGAGGTGCCTGCCTGCCTAAATCTCTCCACAAAACATTAGCCGAGAGCAACTGCATCCTGAGTGCAGAAGATGTGATTAGCGTATTGATCCCCAGATGGGTCTTTAGAGACTTGAGTGCGGCGGAGGGGCAGCTTCAGCCAAGCAGCTGCAGTGGCCGCTTACATGGGAGAATCACTTTGAGAAACTTGTGTTAGAATGTAATAGTAAGAGCACCCATTATGTCCTTAGACTCAGAAAGCTCTCACTGAAAAAACAAAATGAAGGCAATAATTTACAGTAGATTGAGCAAGTATTCAGACCCTTCACTTACTGCACACCTTATCGTGTTGTAGATTTAATACTAAATAAATAAATTAGCAAATTTGTCCATCAACCTGCACTCAAAACCCAAAAATGACAAAGTGTAACATCCACAAAGTGGCGGCTGTGAGGCTAAGGATCTTCGCCAGTTTCCAGAAGGTTGCCGGTTCGAATCCCCATTACTGCCAAAAGAGAGCCTACTCTGCTGGTCACTTGAGCAAGGCCATTAACCTGCGATTGCTTCATTGGCTGACCCTGCATTCTGACCCCAAGGGGTATGTGAAAATATATAAGAAATGGTATAAGCTGAAATAAAAAACAAAAAAAAAATCCTTCACATCTTCAATATTCTACACTGCGGTGTGTTGGGATCAACACCTTTGTCAACTTTATTTATATAGCACATTTAAAACAACATTGGAATGCTGTGGCCAAAGTGCTTTACAATAATAGAATTAAAGAAAAACATCCATCCATTATCCAACCCGCTATATCCTAACTACAGGGTCACGGGGGTCTGCTGGAGCCAATCCCAGCCAACACAGGGCGCAAGGCAGGAAACATTCAAACTCCACGCACAGAGGACCCGGGAAGTGAGAACCTGGGTCTCCTAACTGCGAGGCAGTAGCGCTACCCACTGCGCCACTACAATTAACATGAATAACATAAATAGAAATAAAATAAATAAACATAAATAAAATAAATAATAAATAGAAGTAATGTTTTCCTCCGGGCGCTCCGGTTTCCTCCCACAGTCCAAAGACATGCAGGTTGGGTGGATTGGCGATTCTAAATTGGCCCTAGTGTGTGCTTGGTGTGTGGGTGTGTTTGTGTGTGTCCTGCGGTGGGTTGGCACCCTGCCCGGGATTGGTTCCAACCTTGTGCCCTGTGTTGGCTGGGATTGGCTCCAGCACACCCCCGTGACCCTGTGTTCGGAATCAGCGGGTTGAAAAATGGATGGATGGATGGATAGAAGTAATGTTACATAATCACAATGAGGAAATCATCAGTATTACTGAAGGTCACGAAATGCAAGTAATTAGAAATGAGTCTTTACTCTTGTTTTAAACAGTTCAATTGTAGATGACTCCTTTATGTGATGAGGTAAAGAGTTCCGCAGGCGAGGTGCAGCAGCTGCAAAAGCCCTGACTGTCCCCCTTAGTTGTACACTTGGTACGAGGGACAACAAGAGACAACTGACCAGAAGATCTAAACACTCTGGATGGCTGGTGTAAAACACATATTCGGATAAATAGGCAGGAGCAAGCCCATGTAAAGATTTAAAAACTAGCAACAAGATTTGAAAATCAATTCGAAAACTGACAGACAGCCAGTGTAAAGAAACTAATATTGGAGAAACAGAATCAGACTTTCTTGCCCCAACCAGAAAGTGAGTGGCAGCATTCTGGTAACATCACATCAAGGGAGGCCCACCGAATTAACAAGCCAATTATAAGGGAAGGCTCAGTTATGGGACACATCTATCTATCTATCTATCTATCTATCTATCTATCTATCTATCTATCTATCTATCTATCTATCTATCTATCTATCTATCTATCTATCTATCTATCTATCTATCTATCTATCTATCTATCTATCTATCTATCTATCTATCTATCTATCTATCTATCTATCTATCTATCTATCCAGCTGTTTCTTTTTCTCCTGACAGTTTTATATTTTCTATTATACAGTGCCTTCCCAGTTTATCTATCTAGTAACTTCTCTGTCTGTGCATTATTCAGTGATCTGTCTGACAGTGTATGTCTTACAGAACTTAAAAATAAGAACAGTTATAAGGACACTTGTTCATGTTAATTGCAGTCTCAATTTTTAATTTTTTTAAAAGAGCAACCCACATCCTATTTATTTGTCTGTCTAGTGCCTTTCAGATCTATATGTACTCTAAAGGCTTTTTTGCTTTCCTGCAGCGTGTGTTGAATAATAAACAGACTGAATCATTTTTCATTTATTTTATTGACATAAACCTCAGATACACACACATATACTGTATGTATATATATATATATATATATATATATATATATATATATATATATATATATATATATATATATATATCCATCCATTTTCCAACCCGTTGAATCCGAACACAGGGTCACAGAGGTCTGCTGGACTCAATCCCAGCCAACACAGGGCGCAAGGCAGGAACAAATCCTGGGCAGGATGCCCACCACAGGATACACACACCAATCACACACTAGGGCTAATTTAGGGCCGCCAATCCACCAAACCTGCATGACTTTGGACTGTGGGAGGAAACCCACACAGACATGGGGAGGAAGCGAACCCGGGTCTCCTAACTGTGAGGCAGCAGCACTACCACTGTGCCACCATGTCGCCCTATATATATAATAAAACTATCCATCCATCCCGCTATATCCTAACACAGGGTCACGGGGGTCTGCTGGAGCCAATCCCAGCCAACATAGGGCACAAGGCAGGAAACAAACCCTGGGCAAGGCGCCAGCCCACCACAGGGTGCACACACACACACACCAAGCACAATTTAGAATCGCCAATGCACCTAACCTGCATGTCTTTGGACTGTGGGAGGAAACCCACGCAGACACGGGGAAAACATGCAAACTCCACGCAGAGAGGACCTGGGAAGCGAACCTGGGTCTCCTAAATGCAAAGCAGCAGCGCTACCCACTGTGCCACCATGCTGCCATAATAAAACTAATATATTGCTAATGCTGATATCTATCTGTGTAGTGCTTTCTCTGTCTGTTTTCTTATATAGCGCCTTTGCTGTCTGCCTGTTATACAGTGAATTCCCTGTCTATCTGTCTATGTAGTAATAATAGTATTATTACTTTTTGGTTTCCCTTTCTGCCTAGAATATAGTGTCTTTCCTATCTATCTGTCTTATATAATGCCTTTCATGTCAGTTTATCTATCTACCTATCTAGTGGCTTCTCTGCCTGTATATTATGTACTGTATACTGTTTTTTTTCTGACAGTTTTGTATCTGTTATACAGTGCCTTCCATATCTATCTGTCTTTCTAGTGCTTTTCACATCTACATGTACTCTCACTGTCTGATTGCCTTCCTAATGTATCTGTTGATTAATAAAAAGGCTGTACCATTTTTCATTTTCATACCTTCCCTGTTTATTTATATATCTAGTGACTTCTCTGTCTGTCTGTGTGTTATGGATCTTAAAAATAACAGCTGTAAGGACACTTGTTCATGCTAATTGCAGTCTCAATTGTTAAAAAACATTTTAAAAGGAGCATCCCACATGAAAATATAACAATCTCATTAACTGACATAGCATAGAAATTATGCTATAGCAAGTGCATAGCAATTTATACATTTTATGTCCATTTGAGGTTAAAAAGATAAAAAAAATAACACTTTATCCCCAGAGGGGAATCAAACTTGGGTCTCAGAGGCACGGCAGACCTGCTGCGCTCTGATTGGCTGAGCAGTCTGTGTCGATTATCCGCGACTGGCCCCCACATATACTGTACCCTGTAAGTCGGCAGTTCTAACCACAGCACCATGGAAGCTGTCGTATTGTACTTGCACCTTTTTGAAAATGTTTATTTGATATTTGGCCATCAGCCTTCACACATTATACAGTTCATGTCTACATTTTGTTATTCATTATCAAAACATGAAAAATGTTTCTGTTTTAATGATGTGTTTGCACAGATTGTTGTAGACACAAAACAGACATCAAATTATTTCCCCTTACAATTCTGGGTAGCTCACTCCCAGATAATCAATCAAGGCAGGGAGAACTTCTTGCCCGTTCTGAGGCGGTGGGGGGGAGGATGGTATAGCAAGCTGCTTGCTTCTTGGGCTTATCAATACATTTAGAAGACAAAAGACGCTGACTGAGAGGTGCAAAGGGTGGGCCGGATTTACAAGTTTTCTTGTAAGCTCTGGTAATTCTAGTGTTAAAGCCACCTTCATTCCAACATCCCGGCAGTTCAGTTTAGGACTCAATACCATGCACATGAGTGCCTTTCTAAACCCAATTGCAGCCAGGGACAATATATGGGTGGTTGCCCCAATCTTTTTTGTGTGTCGAGGCTGTTCATTTCACAACATACAGACAGACATTGGATTTTATATGTATATATAGACAGGTTGAGTGATGGGTAAAAATGGTAAATCTAGAACACAACAATGTGTGCAGGAAGTGAAGGGGTCTGAATACTTTCCAAATCCACTGTATTTCTTTTACTACTTACTTTCAAATTTTGCTCGCCTTAGTTAAAGAGTTTTATGATTGGAGCTCAATAAAACAAGGCCTGATTGATTGATGCGCTGTAATGAAGGCCAGCATGCCGAGGTGGGTTTTTGTTCATCTGCCATGTTGTTTATAGCATGGGCCTTGATGTTCTCTCGCTTTAGGGCCGACATTAACGTCACTTCAATCTTTTCACCATTCATCCATAAAATTAGGCAAAGTCACAGCCCAATCTAAACCAATGTTACATGCAAAGGAGAAAAAAACTGCATTAATGAGTAACATTCAGAAGCGAGCCAACCTTGTAATGCTTTGGGAGGAATTTCCAAATATTATATCATTAAAATATTATTTAATGGAAAATCCTTTTAACAGGGTAATTATCCATCTGTTCATTCAGGCAGCTGTGTTTAGGATATCTGGGCTTTGTGGAGGAGCCTCGGATAATCCAGGCTACATATGCCTTTACGTGATCTCAACCCAAATGGCAAAGCCTGCGCACGCCGTCCTGTTTACTCAGCCGCCATCTTTACTGCGTTATTTAAAGAACTGGAGTCACACGAGAGACGCCATGAAAACCCAGCGGAGAAATTACAGTTCTGTGTGAAGACTTGCAGATTTAAGTTCACACTGAGACGTCAAGACTGCCACACATACAGAGGTGCCAATGTGTTGCCCACAGGATTATCCATCGTATCATCTTTCTTAGAGGTCATGAGGTGCGTGTGTGTGTGAGACATAACAGTAATGCACATCCTGAGACATACAGTAAATGCAGCTGCTCGGGGTGTCTTTCTAATTTGCATTTTCTTTTTTTTTTATTTGTTACGTCCTATTATTATTATTACAGTGATCCCTCGCTATATCACGCTTCACCTTTCGCGGCTTCACTCTATCGCGGATTTTATATGTAAGCATATTTAAATATATATCACTGATTTTTTGCTGGTTCGTGGATTTCTGAGGACAATGGGTCTTTTAATTTCTGGTACATGCTTCCTCAGTTGGTTTGCCCAGTTGATTTCATACAAGGGACGCTATTGGCAGATGGCTGAGAAGCTACCCAATTTACTTTTCTCTGTCTCTCTTGCGCTGACTTTCTCTGATCCTGACGTAGGGGGTGTGAGCAGGGGGGCTGTTTGCACACCTAGACGATACGGACGCTCGTCTAAAAATGCTGAAAGATTATCTTCACATTGCTACCTTCTGTGTGCAGCTACTTCGTGAAGTGACATGCTGCACGGTGCTTCACATACTTAAAAGCTCAAAGGGCACGTATTGATTTTTCACTGTTTTGTTTTTCTCTGTCTCTCTCTCTGTCTCTCTCTATCTCTCTCTGCTCCTGACGGAGGGGGTGTGAGCTGCCGCCTTCAACATCTTTGTACCGGCGGTGCTTCGCATACGTAAAGGCCAAACAGCCCTATTGATTTGTTTGCTTTCCTCTCTGTTTCTGACAGCCTGTGCTCCTGACACGCACTCCTTTGAAGAGGAAGATATGTTTGCATTCTTTTAATTGTGAGACAGAACTGTCATCTCTGTCTTGTCATGGAGCACAGTTTAAACTTTTGAAAAAGAGACAAATGTTTGTTTGCAGTGTTTGAATAACGTTCCTGTCTCTCTACAACCTCCTGTGTTTCTGCACAAATCTGTGACCCAAGCATGACAATATAAAAATAACCATATAAACATATGGTTTCTACTTCGCGGATTTTCTTATTTCGCGGGTGGCTCTGGAACGCAACCCCCGCGATGGAGGAGGGATTACTGTATTTTTATTATTATAAAATTATTATTTTTTTATATTTATATTCCCCTTTCAATACAGGATCATGACAGGCTGAAGTCAAGCAGCATTATGGCAAAGCAGATTCCAGTCTTGGATAGGATGCTGTCATGTCTCAGCCCCTTGTTACACACGTAGGAGTAGGAGGCAGCTAAAGGCCTGAGTAATAATAATTCTACGCCAGACCAGGGGTGGCGGGGTGCACTGACCGTCTCTCTCAGTTCTTTGCAGACCTTTCTCGGGAAATCCCGCCATCTTCCAGTGCCTCTGATGATGTCACTTCCACTTCCGGCGCTGGTGTTGACATCACTTCCGTTTCTGGCGCCCCCAGCAATGACATCACTTCCAGGTTGTGGTGCTGCTGATGACGTCACTTCCACTTCCTGCACTTCTGATGACATCACGTCCGGTTTTGATGATGATGATGTCACTTCCTGTTCTGGTGCCTCTGATGACATCAGTTCCGGTTCTGCCGCCAATGATGACATCACTTCTGGGGTTGACGCCTCCAATGATGTCAGTTCCGGTTCCAGCGTTGCGGATGACACCACTTCCATTGCTTCCGATGATATCACTTCCGGTGTCGGTGATGATGTCACTTCCGGTTCCGGGACCTCCGATGACATCACTTTAAGTTCTGCCGTCGATGAAGATGTCGCTTCCGGGTTTTGGTGCCTCCGATGATGTCACTTCCGGTTCCTGGTGCTGATGATCTCACTTCCTGTACTGTCTAATAAAGATGCCATCTTTCCTATCATACTCTCAGTTCTGTTTTGGACTCAGATCTCTGTTCTAATTTAAACCTAATTTAGCAGCCTTTGAACAATATACGGGTGGCTGCCCCCAACCTTCATGATGTCTTTGACTCATTCTTGTGACACCCTGCTGGGCTTCACATTCACGCTTTCTGTCTCTGTTGTTCAATTCTGATTCTTTCATTTGTGTTAAATACAAACATGGACACATTTTTTTGGTACCCCTGAACCCGCAATTGTCCAAAAAACTTGAAGCTGATAAAAGTCATTGGCACCTTGTCATCGTTTATTTAGCAAAAATCAGACCTTGCTTTAGGGTTTTGTTTGAAAAGAATATTTCAAATAATAACACAAATGAAAATTGCACAGACAAAAATGATGAGACCCTAAACCTATTATTTTCTTGCACAACTTTTAGAGTTTACAATCACTGCAGACAAGCAATTCTTCTGTGCCTGTCCGTAGGTCGTTTGGCCCACTCGTCCTGAGCCAAATGCTGGGTCAGGTTTGAAGGGGTCTTCTCCAGACGGCATGTTTCAGTTCTCATAGAAGGCCACTCGAGAATAGTCCAATGTTTTTGTTTTCAGCCATTTTCTTAGCTGTGTGTTTTGGCCGATGATCCATGACCTGTGACTGAGACAGAGATTTCGGACACTGGGCAAGACGTTTCTCCCCAGAATGTCTTGACAGTCTTGAAATTTCATTGTTCCCTGCACAGACTCAACACACGCCATGCCAGATGCAATAAAGCAGCCCCCAAAACCTAACTGAGTCTCTTCCATGTTTCACAGCAGGTCTGGTGTTCTTTTCTTTGAAAGCTTCCTTTTGTCGTCTGTAGACACAGAGCTGATGGGACTTATCAAATAGCTCCAGTTGTGTCCCTTCTGTCCAAAAGACCTTCTCCCAGAAGCATTGTGGCTTATTGGCATGTATTTCAGCAAATTCCAGTCTGGTTTGTTTATGTGGAGTCCTCCGGGTTCTTCTTCCAATTGAGCCCACTGTCATTCAAAAAGTGACAGACGGTGCGATTAGACACTGATGGACCTTTGGAATTTTTCCTTGGCTTTTTGTCCACCATTCTCACTATCCGTCTGGCCATTCCAAGGTTGATTTCCCTCTTGCAGCTGCATCCAGGGAGGGTGACTACAGTCCAATGGACCTTAAACTTCTTCATAATGTTTGCAACATAAAGGTGCTTTGGGATGGTCTTCTGGCCTTTGCATTTAACATGCATGTCTATCATTTTCTTTCTGATCTCTTCAGACAACTCTCTCCTCCATTAATTTCTCTGTTCCAGGTTCAGATTGGTAGACGGGATGACACCAAACAGTAGAGCGATGACGTTTCTCCATTTATATCGGTTGAATGACTGATTGGACGATTGGAGACGTGTGCAATATGAATTCAAGAAAACAGCGAGTTTGAAAAACCCCTCAAATCCAGTTATTTAGGATCGTTTCTAGGGGTCCCAACAAATGTGTCCAGGCCATTTAAGAAGATCTTTGTGGAATAAGTGATACTTGATCTCTTGTCACACTCGATGACATCTCAAAGGCATCTGTGTACACACGGGACACTTACTTCTCTTGCTTTTCATGTCATCATGAGGTAGACGGCACTTGTGTCAACACACGTGTCAACGTCTTTATGTGCATCACCCTTTATTATTGGTTTCGTCTATGTATATAATCTGCCTTTGTTATGTTCCATGTGTTTTGTGGGTGGTCCCCCAAGAGGCAGGACCATCTGTCAATCACAACCAGGAACCACCCTTCTTCCCTATAAATCTGGAGGGTCTTCCCCAGTTCCTGGCAGTTTACTGTAAATGAAAGATGGAGTCAGTGAGTTATTTTATGTTTTGCTCTGCTTCTGCCCATTGTACATTTTGGGACTTTGACCTTCTTGCTGTTTTCTTGGCCACTCTGTATTGGGACTTTGTTCAACCTGGACAGCCTTTGTTTCAGGTAAATGCCTTTTGCCTTTGTGCTCCATGGAACATCATTGTAGTTGGAATTCTTTTTATCAAGAATAAATATCTTATTTTATAAAGATTCGGCACTTGTCGTTATTACAAGCCAGGGTTTAACAGAGGTATCCCCCTCTAGTGGGTATTATTGGAAGTGTTTTGGACCACATGCTTTGGAATTTTAGTGTTTTATCTCTGGACGTTTTTTGATTGATCTTATCCCACAGGTGCCACAGCAGTCTGTCGTAATTTTGAAGATTACAGTCTGTGCGCTGGGAACAAACTCATTATTAACAAGTCCGTCAATCTGCAAACACATGACCACAGTTCTCTAGATGTTCAATGTGACCTGATGTGCTTTGTCAGGTTGCAGGAAAAAAAAAATGCCAAAGTCACACACATGATTGTCGAATTAATGTGAGAAATATGCACTCAATCATCTCAGCACGGTGCCAGTCAGTGCACTAACTAGCAAGACTGTAGGCTTAGGAAACCTAGCCATATCAAATGTAGCTGTGAGGTCCAGGAGGATAAGGAATGATGGAGAGCCCTAGTCAGCAGCCATCAGGAGGTCATTGGTGACTCTGACCAGGGCTGTCTCTGTACTGTGAGAAGTTCAGAAACCAGATAGAAATTTTTCAAACAGATTGAATTTTTTGAGGTGATCCTGAAGCTGAACCAAAACAACCGTTTCCAAAACCGTAGACAAAAATGGAAGGTTGGAGGTCGGACGATAGTTTGCTATTACTTCAGGATTCAAAGAGGATTTTTTTAAATGAGGTCTAATTTTTGTGGTTTTCAAGGCCAGTGGGACTAAGCCGCTCTGGAGAGAGTGATTAGTGATGTCAGCAATAAGAGGGCTTATATCCAATACATTAGCTTTTACTGGAGGAGTAGGAAAAGGGTCCAATGAACACGTTGAAGGCCTCATCCTCAACTTCTTTAACTGTGGTACAGAGGAACTGGGAAAGGCAGCCCATTGGCTTTTGTGTCGAAGCATCCAGCGATGGAGGGCTGAAGACAGACAATGAGGAGCGGATGATGTCCACCTCAGAGGTGAAATATTCAATAAAATTATTGCACTGCTCCTCTGTGAAATTATTACAGGCGTAGGTGTGAGGATTGAGTAAATTATTTATTACAGAAAAATGTTGTTTGGAGTTTCCAGGACTGTTGTTGATTAAATTTGAATAGTATTGAGATCTGGCAGTGGTCAGTGCTCTGGAGTAGTTTTTCTGGTGTTCCCGATAAGCTAATTTGTGGACCGTTAAACTGGTTGCAACAAAACGCCGCTCGAGGGCTTGACCAGCTGCTTTCATCTGTCGAAGCTCACTTGTAAACCACGGGGCAGATTTTACAAAAGAGACCACTCGTGATTTAACTGGGGCATGGGTCTCAAGGATGTTCTGGAGCCCATTGTTGTAATAATCGATTAATTCATTGACAGAAGAAAGGTGTGGAGCAAAAGAGAAGTTCTTAATGTCAGCATTTAAATCAGTCGGATTTATTTTTGTCAGGCTTCTGAAGTGGATACAGCGTTGTGGTTTAGAGTACAGTCGACCCTTGACATGCGAACAACTTGATTTACAACCCGAATGCGGTCACGTGTATCCGCTTGTGCGATTGTAAACAAACAGCCGAGAGCGTTCGTAAGCGTCAGTCAGAGCCCAGATACGTGTGTTTGTGGACGTAATTTTGGTCAGTGCAGTGATTTATATAATTTATTTCGCTAATTGCTATCAAAATGGCCCCAAAATAGCTAGAAAAGAAGCTAAGGAAGGAAGAGAAGGTAACGAAGGTAAAGAAAGCGATCACAATCGAAACGAAGAAGGAAATTGTGCGGAAATATGAGAGTGGCGTTCGTGTGACCGATCTCACTAATATTTACAGCATGTTGAAATCCACCATCTCGACAATTTTACAAAGAAAAGATTTTTATAAGGAAGCTCCTTCCAAACAATAACCACCTTCCATTTCATACTCCTCCTCCTCCGTTCCTGCAAGCCAAAGATGTCAATTTAAATGGTGAGTACAGTATGAAATTGTTGTTTCTGGTAGGTTAGGCACTTTTTGGTTAGTACATTAGAAACGTTATTGTTGTTTTTGGTAAATTAAGCACATTATACAACCCTTTTTTATTATGAAAAGGTTAAGTAAATGTTGCTGTGGGAGGTTCGGAATGCATTATGGGTATTTCCATTATGTCTTATGGGAAAAATAGTCTTGACTTACAATCAATTTGAGTTTCAACCAGCCCTCGCGAACGACTTTAGTCCGTAAGTCAAGGGTCCACTGTATAGTGAATTTGTGGGTAAATCCATTGAAACAAGTTTGTGATCAGAAACACCCAGATCAAGTACTTGGAGGTCAGAGATGAGTATACAGGTGCTGGTCATAAAATTAGAATATCACGATAAAGTTGATTTATTTCAGTAATTCCATTCAAAAAGTGAAACTTGTATATTAGATTCATTCATTACACACAGACTGATGTATTTCAAATGTTTATTTCTTTTAATGTTGATGATTATAACTAATGAAAGTCCCAAATTCAGTATCTCGGAAAATTAGAATATGCATTAAGACCAATGCAAAAAAAGGATTTTTAGAAATGTTGGCAAACTGAAAGGTATGAACATGAAAAGTATGAGCATGTACAGCACTCAATATTTAGTTGGGGCTCCTTTGGCCTGGATTACTGCAGCAATGCGGCGTGGCATGGAGTCGATCAGTCTGTGGCACTGCTCAGGTGTTATGAGAGCCCATGTTGCTCTGATAGTGGCCTTCAGCTCTTCTGAATTGTTAGGTCTGGCGTATTGCATCTTCCTCTTCACAATACCCCATAGATTTTCTATTGGGTTAAGGTCAGGCGAGTTTGCTGGTCAATCAAGAACAGGGATACCATGGTCCTTAAACCAGGTACTGGTAGCTTTGGCACTGTGTGCAGGTGCCAGGTCCTGTTGGAAAATGAAGTCTGCATCTCCATAAAGTTCGTCAGTAGCAGGAAGCATGAAGTGCTCTAAAACTTCCTGGTAGACGGCTGCGTTGACCTTGGACCTCAGAAAACACAATGGACCAACACCAGCAGATGACATGGCACCCCAAACCATCACTAACTGTGGAAACTTTACACTGGACCTCACGCAACGTGGATTCTGTGCCTCTCCTCGTTCCTCCAGACTCTGGGACCTTGATTTCCAAAGGAAATGCAAAATTTACTTTCATCAGAGAACATAACTTTGGACCACTCAACAGCAGTCCAAAGGCGAGACGCTTCTGACGCTGTCTCTTGTTCAAGAGTGGCTTGACACAAGGAATGCGACAGCTGAAACCCATGTCTTGCATACGTCTGTGCCTGGTGGTTCTTGAAGCACTGACTCCAGCTGCAGTCCACTCTTTGTGAATCTCCCCCACATTTTTGAATGGGTTTTGTTTCACAATCCTCTCCAGGGTGCGGTTATCCCTATTGCTTGTCCACTTTTTTCTACCACATCTTGTCCTTCCCTTCACCTCTCTATTAATGTGCTTGGACACAGAGCTCTGTGAACAGCCAGTCTCTTTAGCAATGACCTTTTGTGTCTTGCCCTCCTTGTGCAAGGTGTCAATGGTCGTCTTTTGGACAACTGTCAAGTCAGCAGTCTTCCCCTTGATTGTGTAGCCTACAGAACTCGACTGAGAGACCGTTTAAAGGCTTTTGCAGGTGTTTTGAGTTAATTAGCTGATTAGAGTGTGGCACCAGGTGTCTTCAATATTGAACCTTTTCACAATATTCTAATTTTCCGAGATACTGAATTTGGGACTTTCATTAGTTGTCAGTTATAATCATCAACATTAAAAGAAATAAACATTTGAAATACATCAGTCTGTGTGTAATGAATGAATCTAATATACAAGTTTCACTTTTTGAATGGAATTACTGAAATAAATCAACTTTGTCATGATATTCTAATTTTATGACCAGCACCTGTATATTACAGTGGCAGCTACAGGGTTGAAAACCAGGCCTGGCACTACCTGTGTGGAGGTTGCATGTGGTTTTTCATGGGGGTCTTACACTATCATCTCAAATCCCAAAAACATTTGGCTCATTTGCAGTTGTAAATTGTAGACCTGTGCATGAATGGGCCCACCCAAGTTTTGGTTTTTGACCAAAAAGGAATCAGTTCCCCATGGCCTTGTCTAGACAAGCAACTAAATAAATGGTTAGATGGATGTCATTAGACATGCATTTAAGTGTACGGGAGCAGGCAAATGCATCATTTATCATGGAGACACAGCATGGGTCTTAAAATGGGCAATCAGTTCAGGAAAGCAAAAGATGTTTTATGGATTAGTCATTGTGATGAACAAAAGAAAAAAAATGAAATTCTCATTAGGTGCCGCCATGGAATGCTCAATATGAAATAATTACTAACCTTCAGCATCATTTTTTTTTTTTTAATTTTGCTTATGGCATCAAGTTCAAATCTACTCAATGGTGTTTATTGGCTTTTTCAATCCACCCGAAACACATTCAGCCAATATATTGATATCACGGGCTCAAGGGTTCTTGAAACAGCAGAGAGAGAGGAGAGGTTGGGAGCCGCACCTACCACATGACGAACTACCTCGGTGGTCTCAATTTAGGATACAAGTACAGCCGTGCAATGGGTGACACCTCAGCACCACGCTAGTTGTAGCTGCTGGTGAGTAAGGCAGGATCAAGCGTGAGGCAAACGTGTAGCAAAAGAAATCTCTCCGTCCAAAAAAGTTTGTTTTTAAAAGGTTCAGTGAAAATTCAAAACAAACAGTCGATGCAAGAATAGAGACAGGTAGTATAGAAGGCAAAAAAAAATAGAAAAACTTCTTGTTAAACTTCAGTTGTTTCTATATTTAAGGATGAGTTATTTCTCATCCAGCAGACCCCCGTGACCCTATGTTCGGATTCAGCCTGTTGGAAAATGGATGGATGGATGGAAAACTAAGTTTGGTAAAAATATCCATCTTCCAACCCGCTGAATCCGAACACAGGGTCACAGGGGTTTGCTGGAGCCAATCCCAGCCAACACAGGGCAGGAACCAATCCCGGGCAGGGTGCCAACCCACCGCAGGATACACACAAACAAGCAAGCACACACTAGGGCCAATTTAGAATCGCCAATCCACCTAACCTGCATGTCTTTGGACTGTGGGAGGAAACCGGAGCACCCGGAGGAAACCCACACAAACACGGGGAGAACATGCAAACTCCACACAGGGAGGGCCCGGGAAGTGAACACAGGTCCCCCAACTGCGAGGCAGCAGTGCTACTCACTGAGCCACCGTGCCGCCCTGGTAAAAATATACATATATAAAAATACATATATATATATATACCTGTATATTGTCACGGGTGGCACAGTGGCACAGTGGTATCGCTGCTGCCTCGCAGTAAGGAGACCTGGGTTTGTTTCCCGGGTCCACCCAGCATGAAGTTTGCAAGTTCTCCCTGTCTCTGCGTGGGTTTCCTCCCACAGGCCAAAGACATGCAGGTTAGGTGGATTGGCGATTGTCCTTAGTGTGTGCTTGGTGTGTGTGTGTGTGTGTGTGCGCACCCTGAGGTGGGCTGGCGCCCTGCCCTGTGTTGGCTGGGATTGGCTCCAGCAGACCCCCTTGACCCTGTAGTTAGGATATAATGGGTTGGATAGTGGATGGATGGAAATCTTGTCACACACGTGTGCATGGGAGACAGCTAAAGGGCTTGGGTAAGGGCAATTCCGACTCAGACCAGGATGTGGCAGAGTGCACTGATTGTTTTTCTCCTTGGCCTGCAGACCATCCACGGGAGATTCCACCTGGCCCTGTTGATGTCACTTCCGGGTTCAAAAATATATATGAAATCAGTGTAAAAAACTTAATAAAGAGATGCTCTGAGTTTCCCAGAAGCAAACAAAAAATATGTTTTGTAGACCAGTGTTATTAGGAGAAAGGAGTTTACAAGGTAAGGTAATTTCAATCAAAACAGGTCGAGGTCATTATTACGAAGATAACATGTAAATTGGATGACGAGAAATATGAACGAAATGGGGATGTTTTGTGATAAGAATTGAAATAAAAACGAACCGCGCCCAATTCACCAGGCTCACTTCATGAACTGAGAGAGCTTTATGTGCTCTGCAATTGTTTCCTATGCTGTGCAATAAAGTTGAATTTCTGACTGCCTTTCTGAAGACTTCTGCACTACATTAGCTCATTAGACTTGTCACTCTAACCTCATTATGTGCCTTCCTAACGTGACGTTCCCCAATAAATTCTGGAGATGGTAACTCAACACAAGTTTTCGTTCATAAGAGCATTTTCTGGAAGTGGTTTATTTAACAAAGTTTTACTAAAAATATATGTATTTGTGTATCAAGTGGAGGAGTTCACGAGTCAGGGAAGAATGGAGCGGAAGGTTGACAGACGGATCGGTGCGGCATCCACAGTAATGCGGGCTCTGCAATGGTCCATGTCGTGGTGAAGAGAGAGCTAAGCCAAAAGACGAGGCTGTCGATTTACCAGTCGATCTATGTTCCTACCCTCACCTATGGCCACGAGCTTTGGATAGTGACTGAAAGAGCAAGCATCGCGGATACAAGCGGCCGAAATTAGTTTTCTCCGCAGGATGGCTGGACTTTCCCTTAGAGATAGGGTGAGGAGTTCAGTTATCTGGGAGAGACTCGGAGTAGAGTCGCTGCTCCTCCGCATTGAGAGGAGTCAGTTGAGGTGGTTCCTGGACGCCTCCCTGGGGGGGCTTGGGGAGTTCCGGGCATTCCCCACTGGGTGAAGGCCACGGGGCAGACCCAGGACACGCTGGAGGGATTATATTTCGCGGCTGGCCTGGGAACACCTCGGGGTCCTCTCAGAGTAGCTGGAGGAGGTGGCCAGGGAGAGGGAGGTCTGGGCTTCCCTGCTTAGGCTGCTGCCCCTGCGACCCCTCGGAAAAATAAAACGACACGTATTTGTAACATTTTGAGCATGCAATTGAATGCCTTCACTTGAGAATTATGCAACATGAGATTTTTTCCATGGAGATTTGGATATCGTTTCCTATTTGTCCAGTGTTAGTCACCATAGACGCCTATTGTTTTCACCATTCTTCTTAAAAATACAGGATTATAATTTATTCTCGGCTATTAGTACAAGCTATATGGGGTAAATCATATATTAAAGAATATCAGTTATGCTAGAGTACTCCTTTCAAAAACACAATAAAAAACAAAGAGTCCCTTTTATTATCCTGTTTTAATATCGCGGTTTCTTTACAGTCATTCAACAGGGCATTAGATCTGTCGAAACAAATTTGTTAAAAAGTAAAACTAATAACGTGCATATGATTCTACTGTTTTCTTGGTAGTCTAAGAAAAGTCCCATTTGGCTTTGCTGATTTATTAATTTTGAGGACTTTCAGCTCCTGAAGCATTTGATCTTTTCTTTGATACCCATTTCACCAAAAAAACTGACAACCCATGCAGAAAAATAGAAATGCTTGGTTATGTACATAAAGAATAAGTTCTTATTCTCCACATTTCTATATAATTAAAAAAAAAAAAAAATTCTAGAACGTTTCCTCTAAGGTCTGCACATTCTCACTTCAAAGTGATCAAAATGTCTCCCCTAATGATTTCTTATTCATATGTAACTCTGGTATTTATTTTAAGCCTCCAAAGACCTATAAACAATCCATTCATCGTATTACTGAGCCCAAATCACAAGGTGATCGGGACATGTGGACATGGCGTCATGACAAAAACGATTACATTTAATGACCTCAGACTGTTGGGGCTACATTTGTATTAATATTACATTCACCTGAAAATTTTGTTTTACTCTCCCCTGGTGCATCTTTGCTTTCATTTATTATAAAGTGGATTCAGAAAGTTTTCAGACTTTCTGCACACGTTATAGTGTAGATTTAATTTTCAATGGATAAATTTGTAATTTTTGCCCATCAATCTACACTCATTAACCCATAATGACAAAGTGAAAACACGTGGAGAGTCGCTCGCGTACCAAAGAGTCTCCTGTGGGGCGACCGGGATCTTTTCCTGAGTAACATCAAACACAGTTGCGTAGAGTGCGACATGAGCTTCCACCTGCAGCTAAAGTCACTTCAGTGCACATGTACTGTGTCAGCGTGCCCGTGTTGATCAAACAGAGGAAGCTCTGCAGTCTACTTGTGACTTTACGCTGTAGGAAGATAAGTAAATAAATCAACGTAAATAACATTCAATCTGGCTTTTATATGTAAATTACAGTGACTGGAAAAGTGTGATGGTAGCTTCCATCTGCAGGTATAGACTCTTCAGTACGTGAGCAACTCTCCACGCTAGTGTTTAGATCCGGACAGTGTATGTGCCCAAAAAAGAAGTTTGACTGCATTCTCGTACCATTGCTCACGTACTGAAGTGTCAGCAGGCATTTTTCGTGGCATTACACGTGTACTTTGTGAGCATGCCCTTGTCGATTGGTGGTTCTTTAATGTCATCAATCCATCCCTATGCTCTTCATCCTTCTCGCTGTTTCTTCTGTTCTCTACCATTACTCTGATTAGACTCTCCTCTCGCCATCCTGTTTATGTGCCCAAAGGGAGTCGAGTTCTGTTCTTGAATAACCTCACAAATACTTTTTTCTTCTTAAAACACTAGAATTACCAGAACCTACGAAAAAACTTGTAGATCCGGCCTACCTTAAATCGCTTCTTAAATCCATTCACACTTCTCCGCCAGCGTCTTTTGTCCTCTAAATGTGCTGAATAAAGACAAGCTGCCAGCAGCCGGCTATTCCATCCCCCCCACCGACTTAGAACGTGAGCGAACTTTTCCCATTTCATGCCTTGATTGATTATCTGGGAGTGAAGTGGAGTTTTAGAGTGGAAATAATAGATCGTTATTTGGAACACTCCGTGTTCCGTTTCTAAAGTAATCTGTGTAAACACATTGTTAAAACAGAAATTTTTCATATATTAGTAATAAATGTTACAAAATGTAGGCATAAACTATAGAATGTGTAAAGCCCGAGTTCCAAAGATCAAATAAACACTTTCACAAAAGGTTCAAGGATGATACAACGGTTTCCGTGGCATAGCATGCAAAGATCTGCTGTCTCACTGTATTCACTGTTTTCTTGTTAACCCCTTCACCGCCCTCTGCCGGATATATCCGGCACCGTTGTTTTAATGCTAACGCCATACTGCCGGAATTATCCGGCACATTTGCCTGTGGTTATATGAATGCCTGGCAAGTAGTATAACTGACGGTTTGGCGTGGGTATTATTACTACGTTGTATTTCGACAAGTCTGTGGTTGTTTTGGCCGGTCATGTGACGTGATTCGCATGTAACAGCTGTGAATATGGCGAAATGTAAACTGACTTCAAGTGAGGCTTTGCAGGCGATTTTGGACAGTTCTGATCATGATTGTAGCAGTTCTGAAGAAGATTTTAGTGACAGTGATGAGCAGCAACGTGCGCTGCATGATATTGTGAATGAAGACGCATCGGATGACGGCGCTGAGTGGGTGTATCCCCAGCATGTCAGCTGGGCTGCTGCCCGAGGTGAACTACCTTTTCTGCATTCGTTTGAGGCAACATGTGGCTTTATTGTTGATGTAAACAATTACATTGCTGAGCAGTTTTATGAGCTGTTTGTGTCACCTGATTTGATCAGACATTTTGTTCATCAGACAAATCTGTATGCAGCACAGTTTATTGAGAAAAATCCCAATTTACCTCCACATTCCCGTGTTCGTGCTTGGTTTGACACTGATGAAAACGAAATGAAAAAATTCATTGGGATTTTGATGTTGATGGGAATAATCAGAAAACCAGATATTGAGATGTACTGGTCTACAGATCCTATGTATGCAACACCTATTTTTGCAGCTGTCATGACACGTAACCGATTCTCTTTGCTGCTGAAATTCTTTCATTTGAATGACAACAGAAACGAGCCAGATAAGAAAGATCCAAACCGCGACCACTTGTTCAAGCTACGTCCTTTGAGTGATCATTTATTTGAAGCATTTCAGTTGCCCTACATGCCAGGACCGTCAGTTGCAGTTGATGAAAGTTTATTGTCGTGGAAGGGCCGCTTACAGTTTCGACAGTATCTACCATTGAAAAGGGCACGGTTTGGTATCAAGATGTTTTGCTTAGCTGAGAATTCAGGTTACATTTATAGATTCCGTGTATACACTGGCAACTTGCACAACATTTAGTGGTCAATACTGCTTGAATAAATGTAAAAAATGTAAAAAAAATGTAAAAAAGTAAAAAAACAAAAATTGTTCAGATTTCGCCTGGCGTGGGGAATATTTAGGGAGTTGGCGGTTAAAGGGTTAATTGTTTATCTGCTAATTGATTCCTTTAAATTATTTGTTTTAGTATTTATGTAATTGGGTGGCACGGTGGCACAGTGGGTAGTGCGTGGAGTTTGCATTGCTTGGTGTGTGGGTGTGTGCATGTGTGTGTGTGTCCTGCGGTGGGCTGGCGCCCTGCCCGGGGTTTGTTTCCTGCCTTGCACCCTGTGTTAGCTGGGATTGGCTCCAGCTGACCCCGTGAACCCGTAGTTAGGATATAGTGGGTTGGATAATGGATGGATGGATGGATTTATGTCATTTTTTTGTTTGTTTATTGATTTACTTTTGATTGTTTTTGATTTTATTCTACAGCACATTGGTGAACACTTATGGTGTTTTTAAATTGTGCTTTATAAATAAATTGATTCGACTTTCCTACTGCATTTAAGTTGACATTTTGGTATTTACTGTACATGTTTCTGTCACACATAGTGACATTTTTTATTGTAAAAAGTGTAAATGTACAGCAGATGATCCAGAATGCAGTGGACCATCATGTATTTAACCATGGTATCTGCCACTTCTCTGTTAAGGTTGCTACATTGGCTCCCTGTAGCAGCCCACCTCACGTTCAGATCCCTGATATTGGCCTACAGAGTAGTCAGTGGGTCAGCACATGAACATATGGAAACACTGGTGAGGTGCTGTGCTCCTTCTCACCCACTCAGGTCTGCCAGGGAACAGCCACCTCTACTTGGCATCAAGTCTCAATATACTGTAGACTCCTTTTGTGTGTGATGGAACAGGCTGACTCCCTCAAAGTATTCAAGAAGCAATTGAAGATCTGTCTGGTTTGTGACTTCTTTTTCTTCTTCTTCTTTCGGCTGCTCCCATTAGGGGTTGCCACATCTTCTTCCATATCTTTCTGTCCTCTACATCTTGCTCTATCACACCCATCACCTGCATGTCCTCTCTCACCACATCCATAAACCTTCGCTTAGGCTTTCCTCTTTTCCTCTTGCCTGGCAGCTCCATCCTTAGCATCCTTCTCACAATATACCCAGCATCTCTCCTCTGCACATGTCCAAACCAACGCAATCTCGCCTCTCTGACTTTGTCTCCCAACCATCCCACCTGAGCTGACCCCTCTAATGTCCTCATTTCTAATCCTATCCATCCTCGTCACACTCAATGCAAATCTTAACATCTTTAACTCTGCCACCTCCAGCTCTGTCTCCTGCTTTATATAACCAACCCATATAACATAGCTGGTCTCACTACCGTCCTATAGACTAATAATCTATATATATAATTCACTAAGTCCATGGCAAGCAAGAGGCACGCAAGACAGCCACACCCGCCAACTCAGAGAGCCCTGCCCACCAACAATTCACTAAACAGCCGACCATGGCGTGAGAGCGAAAGCATTTGCCAAGAATGTTGTCATTAATCAAGAACTAAAGTCGGAGGTTCGAAGATGATCACATACCGTCGTAGTTCCGACCATACACGATGCCGACTGGCAATCCACCGGCGTTATTCCCATGACCCGCCGGGCAGCCAACTGGGTAACCAAAGTCTTTGGGTTACGGGGGGAGTATGGTTGCAAAGCTGAAACTGAAAGGAATTGATG
The DNA here is from genome assembly GCF_900747795.2 of Erpetoichthys calabaricus. Lineage (NCBI taxonomy): Eukaryota > Metazoa > Chordata > Cladistia > Polypteriformes > Polypteridae > Erpetoichthys > Erpetoichthys calabaricus. Next base: position 7,979,838 of record NC_041394.2, read on the forward strand.
GAAGCGTACCACCAGGTGTGGAGCCTGTGGCTTAATTTGACTCAACACGGGAAACCTCACCCGGCCCGAACGTGGCTCACAGGTGCATGCGACTGAGGCGGTGTTTGGAAAATGAACAGTCAACATGACTCACAAGTGCATGTGGACTGTACACAGATGAAAGCAATTCAGGTGAGGAGTTGGGGGCGGACACATGAGCAGGCAGTGCGTACTGAACGATGACTAAGAGATGACTAAGAAATCGGCAGACTAGAATGGCAGGGGTGGAATGGGCATCAGACGATCGAACTTGCCTATCTGGAGGATGTAAATGTCCTAACAAGGTTTCCGTAGGTGAACCAGCGGAAGGTTCGTTACCGGTTGTGCCGACCCGTCGTTGGACAGTTAGGACCCGAAACCTCTCGGGCCCGCTTCCCCGCCCTCTCTCCAGAGTTCCATCTTTTCATTCACTTACAGTCGTATCCTCAAACCCACCCCATTTGGACAACTGTGTCTTTCAGGAAGTATTCACCCATCAATACATAATTATGCGGCGTATACTATGCCACGGGTTGGCTAGTAATGATAATACACTTTATTTATATAGTGCCTTTCCCATGCTCAAGGCTTAATATCTGTATAATTGAAAAGAAAAAAAAACTTTGTACTACAATACTTTATATTCTTGGCTACTAAGTGTAATGGCTTTATTGATTGTAAATGTATGAATTATTACATCTTTTCACTTCAGCTTTTGTTAGCCGTCCTATTACACATACCCTTGCCTAACATTGCTTGATTGTTTACCTCTTTTGTAAGTCACTTTGGATAAAAGCGTCCGCTAAGCGAATAAATGTAAATGTCAATGTTTTTGACTCATTATTTTGAAGAGGCTATGTGGGTTTGCTATTTTATTTTATGCCATGATTGACAGCAAAATGAAGTATCAGACTGTTGTGCTGTGCTATGGATGCTAATGAATGTCAACTCTCGGTTTTGTTTGCCTTTTTGAGGCCGTGCTGTAAGTTTCTAAAGGGAAACAATCGACTGGCATCTGGTATGTGTGCTTAAAGTATTTTTTTTCCAGTATGTTGAAATAGCTGGTCATTGCTAAGCATTACTCATAATTCTTGTATATATATATATATATATATATATATATATACCATTAGTCTTTATCAAGAAAGCTTCTAAATGGGTAAATAATAGCTTTCTGTTTGCAGCTGACAAGCATTAAGCGATTACAAAGGTTGTGATTGAGTGGATAAAATCCCTTTATATGTCAGCTTTCAAAAATCCATGAATCAAAAACACATACGGACACATTTAATCGGGAAGCCAGCATGCGGAGAGAGACGCATATACGGTCTAAGAAATGCTTTGCACATGGATTCTCTGTTTGAAAAAGGTAAAGAGGGCTCAAGGGCTGAAAGGTGTGAATCATAGATAAGGCCGAGCCTGGAACACATTATACAATCAGACACACTGTGTGCGCTACACGCTGGCGGTCTAATGCTCAGATCTCCGCATCACAGGACGTTACTTTGGTCATTTACTCCTTTTAAACTGGGACCATGTACAGTGATGCATCACAGCCTTTGTGTTATGGGAGTTTTAACCATTGCAGGTTATTCAGTATCACAATGGAGGAGCTCAGTAATTTATACATGGTTGCCCTATCAGCACCATGGATGACACAGTCATCTTTCATAATGTCACGCACTAGTTGCTCACTAGGATTCTTTTATACACAAAATAAGGATCAGCAGAATAAAGAGGCCGTCTTGAGAAAACCTGACATTGTACTCTGCTAGAAGAAGAGTGACAAATGGAGCAATACTCAGTAGGGAAGCCATGTTAGTGGCACTCGAGATTCTCAATCCCATGAGAGATTGTAGAAGTGTTAGTAGAAATGAAACATAACATAACATAACACAACAGAACACAACATAACACAACAGAACACAACATAACACAACATAACATCAAACAACATAACACATAAGACAACCAAACACAACATAACATAACACAACATACAGTCATATGAAAAAGTTTGGGAGCCCCTCTCAGCCTGCATAATAATTGATTCTCCTTTCAACATAAAAGATAACAGTGGTATGTCTGAGTACATACATCTGAGTACTGCGGTGTTTTCCAAACAAAGATTTTTAGTGACGCGGTATTTAGTTGTATGAAATGAAATCAAATGTGAACAACTGGCTGTGCACAAATGTGTGTCCCCTTGTCATTGTGCTGATTTGAATGCCTGTCACTGCTCAATGCTGATTACTTATAACACCAAATTGGTTGGATGAGCTTGTTAAGCCTTGAACTTCATAGACAGGTCTGTCCCATCATGAGATCTAAAGGTATTTAAGGTGGTCAATTGCAAGTTGTGCTTCTTTCCCTTTGACTCTCCTCTGAAGAGTGACAGCATGGGATCCTCAAAGCAACTCTCCAAAGATCTGAAAACAAAGATCGTTCAGTCTCATGGTTTAGGGGAAGGCTACAAAAAGCCATCTCAGAGGTTTAAACTGTCAGTTTCAACTGTAAGGAATGGAATCAGGAAATGGAAGGCCACAGGCACAGTTGTTGTTAAACCCAGCAGGTCTGGCAGGCCAAGAAAAATACAGGAGCGGCATATGAGCAGGATTGTGAGAATGGTGACAGACAACCCACAGATCATCTCCAAAGACCTGCAAGAACATCTTGCTGCAGATGGTGTATCTGTACATCGTTCTACAATTCAATTTGCACAAAGAACATCTGTATGGCAGGGTGATGAGAAAGAAGCCCTTTCTGCACTCACGCCACAAACAGAGTCGCTTGTTGTATGCCAATGCTCATTCAGACAAGCCAGATTCATTTTGGAGCAAAGTGCTTTGGACTGATGAGACAAAAATTGAGTTATTTGGTCAGAACAAAAAGTGCTTTGCATGGCGTAAGAAGAACACCGCATTCCAAGAAAAACACCTGCTACCTACTGTCAAATTTGGTGGAGGTTCCATCAGGCTGTGGGGCTGTGTGGCTAGTTCAGGGACTGGGGCCCCTGTGCAGTGGTCCGGTGCCGCTAAGATTCACACCATCAAGATGATGGTGATTTATTTATTTTTATAGAGGATCCCAGGGACGCTCCAAGCCTTGGCCTGACCCACACACACTTGCAAACAGAGACAAAATAAAGCACACTGGGAACTCACAACAATTAAAGAATATAATGAAATTAAATAATATAAATGAAAACAATAATACCACCCCAGTACCCCTATGGCGATATTACCGTATTTTTCGCACCATAAGACGCATTTTTTTTCCCCAAAAAAATGTTGGAAATGCCTGTGCATCTTTATTGCGTTACAGATCATGAAATGTATTACCTGACAAAAGTCGACATCCAGGGGTAGAGGGCGACAAAACTCACTGTTACGTTACAGGCATATCCTATGTGCTTGGAGGAATGTTAGACTCATTGACTCGGCATCTAATCCTTGCGTGTGCGTGACTTGCAAAATGTAAACAAATGTAAACAAAGGCAAGATGGCATCGACATCTCACGAGGGAGCGAAGTGACTGCAGAAAACAAATGTTTTGCACATTATCACTGAGTCGGACTTTTGTTGAGAGGGATCAGGAGATCGAACAAGAGAGTGAGGAACTGGCATCAGCTGATCGGGACACCAGCCGATGCCGCCCCAGCTGAGCGCATTCGTGCAGCCGATGCACCTATGGCAAGGTTCGTGTGGGAGGAGTACCCAGACATTGATCCGTGGGAGCCAAACTGGCTACCGGACGTCACTAGACAGTATGGCTTGCTGTTGGACTCGACAGATTACCAGCCACTGGACTACTTCAGGCTGTTCTTTCCTGAAGCTGCCTTTCAGCTACTGTCAGACGAGACAAACAGGTATGCAGAGCAATTTTTTGAATCGAGGGCTGTGCTTGCACCGCATTCTCGTTTTTCAAACTGGAAACCCACAACAAAACATGAGATGAAGGGCTTTGTGGCATCTATACTAATAAAAGGCAAAGCCCTCACTCACTCACTCAATGACTGACTGACTCACTCATCACTAATTGTCCAACTTCCCGTGTAGGTGGAAGGCTGAAATTTGGCAGGCTCATTCCTTACAGCTTACTTACAAAAGTTAGGCAGGTTTCATTTAGAAATTCTACGTGTAACGGTCATAACTGGAACCTCTTTTTTTGTCCATATACTGTAATAGACTGCAGCTCGATGGCCGTGGGAGGCGGAGTTGCGTATTGTGTCATCACGCCTCCCATGTAATCACGTGAACTGACTGTGAACGCAGTACGTAGAAAACAAGGAAGATCCCCAAAGAGCGCTGAAGAAAACATTCATTACACAATTGAGAAGGCAGCAAAACAATAAGAAGCGAGCGAGTGACGCATACAAGCATATTCATAAGTGCAGCTACTGCGGAAACAAAGCACGGTGTAAACCGTAAGTTTAAATTAAGTTTATAGAAACGCTCCCGCTGCCGTTTGCAATACCATATTTGCGACATACAAGTTTAATAAGAAGACACGAGGTATAAACGAGACTTTGGATCACTTTGTAACGGAGTTAAAATTGCTGTAGCGAGAAACTTTTAAGTGCCGGGTCTTAGCTAACATTAAATAAAGCCGTGGACATCGCAACATCACACAAAAGAGCGGCTCACATGAACTGACTGAACGCAGCACAAGTGATCACTTCGATGAATCAAACCTGTTCAAAAAACACATTACACAATTTATAGAAACGCTCCCGCTGCCGTTTGCAATACCATATTCGCGACATACAAGTTTAATGAGAAGACACGAGGTATAAACGAGACTTTGGATCACTTTGTAACGGAATTAAAATTGCTGTAACGAGAAACTTTTAAGTGCCGGGTCTTAGCTAACATTAAATAAAGCTGTGGACATCGCAGCATCACACAAGAGAGCAGCTCACGTGAACTGACTGAACGCAGCACGAGTGATCACTTCGATGAATCAAACCTGTTCAAAAAACACATTACACAATTGATAATGTAGGAAAAGAATATGAAGCGAGTGACGCATACAGACATTTTCATGAGTGTAGGTACTTCGGAAACAAAGCACCGTGTACACCTAAAGTTTAAATTAAGTTCATAGACCTACAAAAGGTTGCCATTGATTTGAGGCAAGATTGCTTTTCTCCTGTACAACTATACGTTGCATTCTCAACAGTAAGCTTGCATGGCTTGGTCATATTACAACCGGAGTGCTGAACTGACAACATGGTATACAAAGAGAACTATAACAATTGTAATAAACAAACAATAAAACAGCGGAGAACCCGTGGATTAAATAAAAAGGCTGCTTCCTTGGCGAAGCAAGGAAAAAGGATGACTTATATGGCGTTCGTTTATAAAACAGCGGAGAACCTGTATAAAGGATGCTTCACAAAAAAACAGCAGAGCGCCTTATATGAGCAGGCAGTCAGCTAAAGAAGGAAATCAATAAATAACTATAATCGTAATAAACGAACAAAAAATAGCAGAGAATCCGCGGATTACATAAAAGAAATGGGTACCCGAACAGAAAAGTGAGTCTCAAATAGCTACACAATAACTATGACATTCGTGATAAATGAACAATAAAACAATACAGAACCGCTAAGCAAGGAGAAAGGAAGGCCTTATATGGCGTTCATTTATAAAACAGCGGAGAGGCTGTGTAAAGGCAGCTTCACAAAAAAACAGATCCTTAACAAATTGTTATTGGTATATTTTCCCTCAATTTAAAAAGGTTTTCTTTTCTTCTTAATAAAAATTTAAAAGCAGTACTTCTCTGTTGCGAAGCGCGCGGATTTGGATATATATATATGTAGATATGTGTATATATATATATATATATATATATATATATATATATATATATATATATATATATGAATGTATGTATGTATATATGTATGTCTATATATATATATATATATATATATATATATATATATATACTGTATATATATATATATATATATATATGTAGATATGTATATATATATGTGTGTATATATATGTAGATATGTAAATATGTATATGTATATATATGTGTCTGTATGTGTATATATATATATATGTGTATGTATGTATGTATGTATGTATGTGTGTATATATATATGTATGTATATGTATGTATGTGTATATGTATATATGTATATGTGTGTGTGTATGTATGTGTGTATATGTATGTGTATATATATGTTGATATGTGTATATATATATATGTATATATATGTGGATGTGTATATGTATATATATGTATATATGTATATGTAGATATGTGTATATGTAGATATGTATATATATGTATATATGTATATATATGTTTACATAACCTCTTTAACACACTACTTCTCCGCTGCGAAGCGCGGGTATTTTGCTAGTTACAAATATAGATGGGACTAGACTGGCGATATAACTTCAGGGAGCATTGGTCCAAATGTGCGTGATGATAGGTACGTGCTCCTGAAAAGTGATTGTGAGCAACTGAGCTTCATAAATTCTGACACTAGCGATGAGGAGTTCTTGGGGTTTCCATAAAACTAGAAGAGTGCTTGAACCTTAAAGTCTCTCCTTATTTGTTAATGACAGTGATGATGTTTCTTAATACCGCTGTTGAATTTACATGGTTGAAATATTATTCTGCTATATTTTATTAAACATATTAGTACACCATATGGTTCAGAATATATATTTTTCTTGTTTTCCTCCTCTAAACCTAGGTGCGTCTAATGGTCAGGTGCGTCTTATGGAGCAAAAAATGCGGTACATTAAACACAAAAACACAACTCCACACAGCAAAGTCCATGGAATACCACACTGGATGCAATTAGAGATGACGAGAGTAAGTCCAGAGATCTGTATGTTGAAAGGGAATGAAAAAACAGTCCTACCGGTAGACACTGTAAGGGAGAAGACAGATGGATGGTTCAGGAGCGCTCCTATACTTGCGGGAAAGCCATGAATCCACAATCAGTCCTCAGCACACAGGTAGACAGAAGACGATCCAGACCCCAACAACGAATACAATCCAGGACACAATGACTAAATATGGCTTAATTAACAGAAGGCAGTCCGACAGGTAAACGAAACACAAAATACAACAACAAAAAACACCTGCCCTCCTTTTAAACCCCTCTGACCACCTTCGACCCCAACAGCCTCTGCAGGGACTGCTGGGAGATGCAATTTTAACCAATAGTAGCACTGCTACACTTGTTAAAGTCGAGGGTCGGATGAATTCAACCCAATATCAACAAATTCTTCAGGATAATGTTCAAGCATCAGTCACAAAGTTGAAGTTACGCAGGGGTTGAATATTCCAACAAGACAATGACCCAAAACACAAAGGCATTCATGCAGAGGGAGTACAATGTTTTGGAATGGCACCTTATCAAATGCTGTCTGACAGGCTCTCTTTGCACTTCTTGGTGTACACTAAGCATCTACTGAAAAAATGTCCTGTTTTTCTGGGGGTAAACATTACATTAAGGAGATTAAGGTTACAGGTGCTGTCTATGTGATGTTTCTGACAGTGTCCAAGGCTGGGGTTCTCATTTTTTTTTTTGTTCATTTGTATGTCCCGTGTGTCTTGTGGGTGGTTCTTCAAGACACGGGGCCACATGCCCATCACTGTAGTCTTTAAAAGCCAAGGAAAACCCACAGTCCCCTGCGGTTCATTAAATAAGCTTGTGGAGGTTGAGAATTCTCCCGTGTCTATTGCTCTTTTGATTAATTTTGTGGACTTTGACCATAGTTTGTATAGCGTATTACGACTTTTGTTTGCCTATTGTTTGACTATTACAGGGGTGGGCAAAGTCATTCCTGGAGGGCCGCGGTGGCTGCAGGGTTTTTGTTCCAACCCAATTGCTTAATAAGAAGCACTAATTGCTCTAGAAACACTCCTGCTTCATTTTAGTTATCTCCCTCATTAAGATTTTGAACCCTTATTGCTTATTTAAGTCTTAAACAGCTGCATTCTCGGTTTTTAATTGCTCCTTATTAGCAATAAGATGCAAATGGCTTGTTACCCTTTACACCTGTGTGTATTTATCGTGCACTATTTGGTTTAATTAAATACTTGGAAGGAAAGAGAAGAGAAAAAAGTGAAGTATTGAGAATTACCCATCCATTTTACACTTGACATAGCAGAGTTAAAGCACTAACAAGCCATGAAATGTAATTATTGGCAAGGATTGTTTTCTAATTAAGCAACTGGGTTGGAACAAAAACCCGCAGCCACTGCGGTCCTCCGGGAATGACTTTGTCCACCCCTGGACTATTTTGAAGGTACTAGACATTAAGCCGTTACAGTAACGGGCGCTAGAACAGTAGTGCATAAACATTAGTAGGAACAGTCTATATTAAATGGCAAGGGACCTTGACCTCATTCTGTTTCTTGTCTTAATTTTTTTTTGTCAAAAATATTTTTGCAAGAAGCCTTAAGTAAAATAATAATAAAAATAAAATAGAAACGTATATGACAATACAGTAAGTATAATTAATATTACATTTATAGTGCATCCGGAAAGTATTCCCAGCGCATCACTTTTTCCACATTTTGTTATATTACAGCCTTATTTCAAAATGGATTAAATTCATTTTTTTCCTCAGAATTCTACAAACAACACCCCATAATGACAACGTGAAAAACGTTTACATGAGATTTTTGCAAATTTATTAAAAATAAAAACATTGAGAAAGCACATGTACATAAGTATTCACAGCCTTTGCCATGAAGCTCAAAATTGAGCTCAGGTCCATCCTGTTTCCCCTGATCATCCTTGAGATGTTTTTGCAGCTTCATTGGAGTCCACCTGTGGTAAATTCAGTTGACTGGACATGATTTGGAAAGGCACACACCTGTCTATAGAAGGTCCCACAGTTAACAGTTCATGTCAGAGCACAAACCAAGCATGAAGTCAAAGGAATTGTCTGTAGACCTCCGAGACAGGATTGTCTCGAGGCACAAATCTGGGGAAGGTTACAGAAACATTTCTGCTGCTTTGAAGGTCCCAATGAGCACAGTGGCCTCCATCATCCGTAAGTGGAAGAAGTTTGAAACCACCAGGACTCTTCCTAGAGCTGGCCAGCCATCTAAACTCAGCAATCGGGGGAGAAGGGCCTTAGTCAGGGAGGTGACCAAGAACCCAATGATCACTCTGGCAGAGCTCCAGAGGTCCTTTGTGGAGAGAGGAGAACCTTCCAGAAGGACAACCATCTCTGCAGCAATCCACCAATCAGGCCTGTATGGTAGAGTGGTCAGACGGAAGCCACTCCTTAGTAAAAGGCACATGGCAGCCCGCCTGGAGTTTGCCAAAAGGCACCTGAAGGACTCTCAGACCATGAGAAAGAAAATCCTCTGATCTGATGAGACAAAGATTGAACTCTTTGGTGTGAATGCCAGGCGTCACGTTTGGAGGAAACCAGGCACCGCTCATCACCAGGCCAATACCATCCCTACAGTGAAGCATGGTGGTGGCAGCATCATGCTGTGGGGATGTTTTTCAGCGGCAGGGACTGGGAGACTAGTCAGGATAAAGGGAAAGATGACTACAGCAATGTACAGAGACATCCTGGATGAAAACCTGCTCCAGAGCGCTCTTGACCTCAGACTGGGGCGACGGTTCATCTTTCAGCAGGACAACGATCCTAAGCACACAGCCAAGATATCAAAGGAGTGGCTTCAGGACAACTCTGTGAATGTCCTTGAGTGGCCCAGCCAGAGCCCAGACTTGAATCCGATTGAACATCTCTGGAGAGATCTTAAAATGGCTGTGCACCGACGCTTCCCATCTAACCTGATGGAGCTTGAGAGGTGCTGCAAAGAGGAATGGGCGAAACTGGCCAAGGATAGGTGTGCCAAGCTTGTGGCATCATATTCAACAAGACTTGAGGCTGGAATTACTGCCAAAGGTGCATCGACAAAGTATTGAGCAAAGCCTGTGAATACTTATGGACATGGGATTTCTCAGGTTTTTTATTTTTAATAAATTTGCAAAAACCTCAAGTAAACTTTTTTCACGTTGTCATTATGGGGTGTTGTGTGTAGAATTCTGGAATAAGGCTGTAACATAACAAAATGTGTTAAAAGTCATGCGCTGGGAATACTTTCCAGATGCACTGTATCCTCTCCTCTGTGGCTGTTGATTGATAAGTTGTTTCCGTTTGAAGATCTCCTATTCTGCCTCTCTTTATTTTAGCTTGCTGTGGCGTCTCTCCAGCAAGTACTGTGCAGTTCCCCAGCAAGTATGTTTTAATCTGTGCTGGCGTGCAGCTGATTATTTTATGTGTGGCGTCTCCCCAGCAACGGATTTTTTGTGCACGAAAATAGATCTACTTTTAAAAGTCATCCTATTGTAATATCATGAAAATTCTTATATTTAGGAAAACCCTTTCAACGACTGACACTTCACACTTTACTGGGCCAAGCTTCTTAATCGCAAATCTGACATCCTCAGGGTGAACACTTGCACAACAACAAACACTAATCCCACCTCTTTCGGGAAGCTGGTATCCACGATTGGATTTTTCGTGCCTTATGTTTTAGGTGTTACCTCATTTACCGAAATCCGAGTGGATCGGCCGTGTGATATTTTATAGGTCCCGCCCACTCTGTCTTGTGTGACGTGTCAGGCGGCCTTTCAAGCATCTGCTTTGAAGCGTTGCACCGCGCCCCGCGCATGCACACTTCACCAGAACACACACACACACGGACATATGGATGCACACAGGGATTTTATTAAAGAGGATTGCCTTCTGTGCGTTTCGAGGATTGTATTTTCTTTAATAGAGCTTTTTGTTAAAATAAATATTTTTATTTTTAATGATTCTTCACTGCCCTCTTTTTAAGGAGCCAGGGTTTGACAGATTTCCCCCTCTAGTAATTCAGCATATTTGGATTTCGTTGTGCATTTTATTATCTTCTTATATAATACGCTACTGTGGCTGTTGGTTTGTCTGTCCAGGATTTTAAATCACCTGTAGCTCGCAAAATGTTTGACCTATTGACCTGAAATTTGGTACAGATGTACTATGTGAAGTCTACTGTCTGCTTTCAGGGTGATGATTGACCCCCAAGGTTATTCCTCTTTATATTTTATTTTATTGTAGAATCAACTCTCGGCAGCAGGCAGCGGGGTGGCGTGCAGCACATGCGTATGGGTGCCGTTGTCATTCCGTACCACCTTCACAGTCCCTTCCCTTACCTCTTCATATCTTAAATCACTCTTGAGGCAGATTGATGACTTAAGTGCCAGCTTAAGTGAAAAATTAAGAAAAACCTACTAAGTAATCGCAACACAAACATTAACTTAATCAGTTTTAACGCGAAAAGATGCCGAAGAAAGAAGAGAAGAAGCGGGCCACTAGGGTGAAGAAAAGAAGAGCTGCTCAGGTAGCAACAAGCGCATCAACCTCTGAGCAAATGAATGATAAATGTACGGAGAAAGAGAGCAGAGGAAAACTAGGAATGCTCAAGTCAAGTGTATTCAGTGCACGTTATCGTGCAGTCCGCCATTACTGGTGAATTATAATTATAATTATTTTTATACTACTGTATTAGTTAAACCACTGATATTCCCTGTAATTGCACTTGTTTCCTGTTGCGGGTTATAATAATAACACAGATGTACACTGAAAAAAAATCAATTATTTCATGTGATTTTTTTAGATATTTTTAGGCACTGAATTCAAAAATGAAAACCATTTTTCTTCATCACATCACATCACACAAAACAAATTGTTCAGCTGTTATTTATAGTTTTTAATTCTTTTTGCCCTGTAATTAATTAAATATCCGTATTTCTGTTAAGGATAATTTACTTGAATTGAACACGGTGATGAGTCATAGCAGCAGCCTGCAGCATGTGAAGCCATCAGAGCACTCAACATGACCCTGTTCTGTCTGAGAGTTGGACAGCAGAGCCAAGAGGTGACAGCGGGCACTGAGGGAACGGCCAGCTAGAAAATAAAAAGCTACAGCTTGGTGCCAAAAACACCATCAGCCATCACTTGGTGGATCAGGATAAAATGCTGCTGCCATCGCTTCATGTTAAGCTTATTTTTTTTTTTATTTAATGAAACGGTTTGTTTTATGGATTCATGCCAAACTTTTCCGGGCTAGTCTAAGGCTAAATTGAAAGGGGGAGTTTATTTTGGGCGTGATATTAGAAAATGAGACAGCACGGTGGTCGCAGTGGTAGCGTTGCTGCCTCGCAGTTAGGAGACCCGGGTTCACTTCTCGGGTCCTCCCTGTGTGGAGTTTGCATGTTCTTCCTGTGTCTGTGTGGGTTTCCTCCCACAGTCCATGCAGGTTAGGTGCATTGGCGATTCTAAATTGGCCCTAGTGTGTACTTGGTGTGTGTGTGTGTATGTGCCCTGCGGTGGGCTGGCGCCCTGCCCGGGGTTTTGTTTCCTGCCTTGCGCCCTGTGTTGGCTGGGATTGGCTCCAGTAGACCCCCATGACCCTGTAGTTAGGATACAGCGGGTTGGGTAATGGATGGATGGATTAGAAAATGGATTTCTGATGCAGAATTTGAAGGTGCGATGAATGATCTCGAAATTAGGACGTAGGTATCATTCAAAGAAGTAGTTTCTATCTGGTCTTTGGTGGTGGTGATCTGCACCACCACCACCTGATCAGGGCACCATGCAGTGATGGATTGAAGGCCAGAGGTCCATATGACCATCGTCATCATCAAATTCTTCCATGTGAAGCCTGAAAACCATGAGGACTGATTGAGATCATTGATGTTAGGTAGAATTTTTTCTCCAGCCCTCTGGAGTTTTTTTCTTTTTTGTTTTTTAGTCTTCCCAGCCATTAGACCTTACATTATTGTCTGTTAATTACAACAACAACATGTATTTCTATAGCACATGTTCATACAAATGATGGAGCTCAAAGAGCTTTACATGATGAAGAAAGAAAAAAAAGACAAAAGAAATAATTAAAATTAGGAAACACTAATTAACATAGAATACAAATAAAGTCAGATGGCCAGGGAGAACAGAAAAAACAAAAAAATAAAATCTGCAGGGGTTCCGAGGCCACGAGACCACCCAGCACCCTCTAGGCATTCTACCTAACATCAATGACCTCAATCAGTCCTCTTTGTATTCAGGGTTCTCATGGAAGGACTTGATGATAACGGCCATGTGGACTTCTTGCCTTTAATCCATCAATGTAGGGACATCACAGTGCTTTGATCAGGTGGTGGGTGGCGCAGATTGACATCACAGAAAACCGGAAAAAGAACAGAAGAGAGAGTAGGGGTTAGTATGGATTTTGGAGCCACCATGAATAATAATGATAATTAATTGAATATACAGAACATCCATCCATCCATCCATTTTCCAACCCGCTGAATCCGAACACAGGGTCACGGGGGTCTGCTGGAGCCAATCCCAGCCAACACAGGGCACAAGGCAGGAACCAATCCTGGGCAGGGTGCCAACCCACCACAGATATACAGAACATCAGGATTTAACTAAGATAAAGCCATGAGAAAGCCATTTTAAAGTAATGTGTTGTCAGCAGTTTATTAAAGTGCCCCACCATATTAGCCTGGTGAATTCCAGATTTGAGGTGCATAACAGCAGAAGGCCGCCTCACCACTTCTTTTGAGTTTAGCTCTTGGAATTCTAAGCAGACACCCATTTGAAGATCTAAGGTTATGATTTGGAGTGTAAGGTGTAAGACATTCCAAAATATAAGATGGAGTGAGATTATTTAAGGTTTTGTAAACCATAAACAGGATTTTAAAGTTAACTCTAAATGACACAGGTAACCAATGTAGTGACACTAAGACTGGGGTGATGTGCTCAGATTTTCATTTCCGAGTTAAGATTCTAGCAGCTTCATTCTGCACTCATTGCAATCGATTGATGTCTTTTTTGGGTTGTCCTGAGCGGAGTGTGTTGCAGTAATCAAGTCGACTGAAAACAAAAGCGTGAACTCATTTCTCAGCATCTTGCAATGTTATAAGAGGTCTAACTTTTGTTATATTTCTTAAGTAAAAAATGCTGTCCTAGTGAGCTGATTAATATGTGATTTAAAATTCAGTCAATAGTTACCCCTAAATTTTTGACCTCCGTCTTGACTTTTAATCCTAATGCATCAAGTTTATTTCTAATAACTTCATTATATCCATTATTGCCAATCACTACATATTTCTGTTACTTCTGTTACTATTACCTAATCTTATTTTTAGATTTTTCTTTCTTCATCTTGAAAAGCACTTTGAGCTCCATCGTTTGTATGAAAACGTGCTCTAGAAATAAATGTTGTTGTTAGATGTTACACTATTCAGCCAACATGTCATTTAGGAAGAGAGGGGGAAACGACTAAGGTGGCGTTCTGCAATGTCCAGTCAGCCTAGTAACTAGAAACTAGTGATGGCAATCACAGTTTTGTCTTTCCAGTTGTCATTAATAATAATAATATGGTTAATATAATAATAATATAATGGTTGTGGCGAGCGCCCTCTTCTACGCGGTGGTGTGCTGGGGAGGCAGCATTAAGAAGAAAGACGCCTCACGCCTGGACAAACTGGTGAGGAAGGCAGGCTCTATTGTAGGCATGGAGCTGGACAGTTTAACATCTGTGGCAGAGCGACGGGCGCTGAGCAGACTCCTGTCAATCATGGAGAATCCACTGCATCCACTGAACAGGATCATCTCCAGACAGAAGAGCAGCTTCAGCGACAGACTGCTGTCACCGTCCTGCACCACTGACAGACTGAGGAGATCGTTCATCCACCAGACTATGCGACTCTTCAATTCCACCCGGGGGGGTAAACGTTAACATTATACAAAGTTATTGTCTGTTATACCTGTATTTTTTATTACTCTTTAATTTAATATTGTTTTTTGGCTCAGTATGCTGCTGCTGGAGTATGTGAATTTCCCCTTGGGATTAATAAAGTATCTATCTATCTATCTATCTATCTATCTATCTATCTATCTATCTATCTATCTATCTATCTATCTATCTATCTATCTATCTATCTATCTATCTATCTATCTATCTATCTGTCTGTCTGTCTGTCTGTCTGTCTGTCTGTCTGTCTGTCTGTCTGTCTGTCTGTCTGTCTGTCTGTCTGTCTGTCTATCTATCTATCTATCTATCTATCTATCTATCTAATAATTCTTTGCATTTATAAATTCCACGACACTGGTGACGGAGACGTGGATTGATCATTAACCTGTACACTCAGTTTTACCGCCGCAGTAATTATAGCACACCACATGATGGTTACAGTAAATAGAGACAACAGCCTTAATGGACCAGTTTTTGAGATTCTCTCTTCACCCAGATTGTTTAGAGAGAAGAAGCGTTAGATGGAACAGATGGGATATTTTAAGAAGATGAATAACGCTTTTATGTTTAAAAGCAGCAGGAATTTGGCCAGACTGCAAAGCATAATTGATTGGAGTATTTAAAGGAAGATGAGGGGGAGAATAGGTAGGGACCTGGCAAGCAAGTTATTATGGAGATAGAGCGCTATTGAGGATCAATAAAATCGGACAGAACTACAAGGAAAGAACAGTGAGGAACACGACAAGCAACACGCAGATGGTCAGGATATGAACGAGGCCCGTAGGCAAAAACCTGAAAGACGCGAGCAAGACGCATTGTGGCCTAATAGGAAGGAAGATAAATCATATGGGATAGGAGGCTACAGATAACGTTTCTTCAAGCAGTGTTTAGAGAGTGAGCTTTCAATCGATGTCGTTTCACACCACAAAGGGACGACTTTGCCTCTCATTTATTATCTCACATCAACGGTTTCACTCTGAGTCAAGGATGGAGCCAGCAGCAGCTCTGAATCTGAATGTTTAGCTTCAACAGGGAAGAAAAGTAAAAATGTTAGTTGGACGTCATCGTGCCTAAAGAATTGTTAGTCTCCAGCAACCATTAAATCGATGATATTTACAATGAAATGCTTTGTGCATGTGTATTTGACACTGTCATAGATGGCCGGGATTCTTACCCAGCCGGGACACCCCTCTTTTCTGGAAGGATCGGGGGAACAAGCCTGGTCATGGTGTTACCTCCTAGATGTCTAGATAACTGCCCCAATGGGTGGCAGCAGTGCCTCGGACTCTCGCAGGGCTTCATGGGAAATGGAGTTGGATACAGCCCTGTTGAGATCTGGGGGTGCCACCAGGGGGTGCTGCAGCTGCTGCTGAGCCTTGGAAAGCAGCTCTTCTGCCACACCTGGAGGTGCTGCCAGAAGTGGGGCACCAAGCACCTGGAGCACTTCTGGGTGCCTCATATAAGGAGCCAGAGTCGGGAGGAGGGAGATGAAGCTTGCCTGGAGGAGAAAGAGAAGAAGAAGAGTACTGTGTAGAGGTGTGCTTGTGTTTTGGGAACTGTGTTTGACTTGTGGGGACGAGGACGGCGTTTCCCACAAGGAAAAATAAAAAAAACTCTTGCGTGCCTTGAACCTGTGTCTGGGCTTGTCTTTACAACACTTAATTAGAGTCTATCAAAAAGCCCTAAAATGATTTCATCATTCAGCCTGACTATATCCTCATAAATAGATAGATAGATAGATAGATAGATAGATAGATAGATAGATAGATAGATAGATAGATAGATAGATAGATAGATAGATAGATAGATAGATAGATAGATAGATAGATAGATAGATAGATAGATAGATAGATAATTTATTAATCCCAATGGGAAATTCACATACTCCAGCAGCAGCATATTGATACAATAAATAATATTAAATTAAAGAATGATAACAATGCAGGTGAAAAACAGACAATAACTATGTATAATGTTAAATATTAACGTTTACCCCCCCTGGTGGAATTAAAGAGTCGCATAGTTTGGGGGAGGAACGATCTCCTCAATCTGTCTGTGGAGCAGGACAGTGACAGCAGTCTGTCGCTGAAGCTGCTCTTCTGTCTGGAGATGAAACTGTTTAGTGGATGCAGTGGATTCTCCATGATTGATAGGAGCCTGCTGAGCGCCCTTCGCTCTGCCACAGATGTTAAACTGTCCAGCTCCATGCCAACAATAGAGCCTGCCTTCCTCACCAGTTTGTCCAGGCGTGAGGCGTCTTTCCTCTTAATGCTGCCTCCCCAGCACACCACTGCGTAGAAGAGGGCGCTCGCCACAACTGTTTGATAGAACATCTGCAGCATCTTATTGCAGATGTTGAAGGAAGCCAGCTTTCTAAGGAAGTATAACCGGCTTTGTCCTTTCTTGCACAGCGCATCAGTATTGGCAGTCCAGTCTAATTTATAATCCAGCTGCACTCCCAGATATTTATAGGTCTGCACCATCTGCACACAGTCACCTTTGATGATCACTGGGTCTATGAGGGGTCTGGGCCTCCTAAAATCCACCACCAGCTCCTTGGTTTTGCTGGTGTTCAGGTGTAGGTGGTTTGAGTCGGACCATTTAACAAAGTCATTGATTAGGTCCCTATACTCTTCCTCCAGCCCATTTCTGATACAGCCCACGATAGCAGTGTCATCAGCGAACTTTTGCACGTGGCAGGACTCCGAGTTGTATTGGAAGTCTGATGTATATAGGCTGAACAGGACCGGAGAAAGTACAGTCCCTTGTGGCGCTCCTGTGTTGCTCACCACAATGTCAGACGTGCAGTTCCCAAGACGCACATACTGAGGTCTGTCTTTAAGATAGTCCACGATCCATGCCACTAGGTATGAATCTAATCCCATCTCTGTCAGCTTGTCCCTAAGGAGCAGAGGTTGGATTGTGTTGAAGGCGCTAGAGAAGTCTAGAAACATAATTCTTACAGCACCACTGCCTCTGTCCAAGTGAGAGAGGGATCGGTGTAGCATATAGATGATGGCATCTTCCGCTCCCACCTTCTCCTGATATGCAAACTGCAGAGGGTCAAGGGTGTGTTGAACCTGTGGCCTAAGGTGGTGAAGCAGCAGCCTCTCCATGGTCTTCATCACATGTGATGTCAGAGCAACAGGCCGAAAGTCATTCAGCTCACTAGGACGTGATACCTTTGGGACTGGGGTGATACAAGATGTTTTCCAAAGCCTCGGGACTCTCCCCTGTTCCAGGCTCAGGTTGAAGATGCGCTGTAGAGGACCCCCCAGCTCCAATGCACAGACCTTCAGCAGTCGTGGCGATACTCCATCTGGACCCGCTGCTTTGCTGGCACGAAGTCTCCTCAGCTCTCTGCTCACTTGCGCTGTTGTTATTATGGGTGGGGATGTTTTTCCTATGCTGGTATCAGCAGAAGGATGTGTGGAGGGTGCAGTACTCCGAGGTGAGAGTGAGAGTGGGTTAGGGTGGTCAAACCTGTTAAAAAAGTTGTTCATTTGGTTTGCTCTCTTCACGTCTCTCTCAATGGTGGTACCCTGCTTCGAGCTGCAGCCAGTGATGATCTTCATCCCATCCCACACTTCCTTCATGCTGTTATTCTGCAACTTCTGCTCCAGCTTTCTCCTGTACTGCTCCTTCGCCGCCCTGAGTTGGACTCGGAGTTCCTTCTGCACGCGCTTGAGCTCATGCTGATCACCGTCTTTAAAAGCCCTTTTCTTCTGATTCAAAAGGCCCTTGATGTCACTTGTAATCCATGGCTTGTTGTTAGCATAGCAGCGTACTGTTCTTACTGGAACTACAATGTCCATACAGAAGTTGATGTAGTCAGTAGTGCAGTCAACAACTTCCTCAATGTTCTCATTATGAGATCCCTGCAGGTTATCCCAGTCTGTAGTTCCAAAAAGTTCTCTCAGAGTATTCTCAGCCTCCGGGGTCCACTTCCTGAATGATCGTGTGGTTACAGGTAGGACTCTAACTTTTGGTTTATAGTGAGGCTGAAGCTGAACCAGGTTATGATCTCCTTTCCCAAGCGCAGGCAGCGGGGTGGCACTGTATGCGTCTTTAACGTTTGCATACAGTAAATCAATAGTCTTATTTCCCCGGGTGTTACAGTCCACATACTGGGAGAATGCAGGCAATGTTTTGTACAGCGTCACATGGTTAAAGTCTCCAGCAATTAGCACAAGCGCCTCAGGGTGCTGCGTTTGTAACTTAGCAACAGCGGAATGGATGATGTCACTCGCTGACTCCACGTCTGCCCGAGGAGGAATGTATACAATAACAACAATGACTTGTCCAAACTCTCTGGGCAAGTAATAGGGACGCAAACTTACGGCCAACAGTTCGATATCCCTGCAGCAAGTGGAGATTTTGACGTTAACATGTCCAGAGTGACACCACCGTGTATTAACATAGAGAGCGAGTCCTCCTCCTTTGTGCTTCCCACAGGTACTTGCATCTCTGTCCGCTCTAACTGTGCTAAACCCGGGTAGCTCCACGTTGGCATCTGGGATGGTGTTATTTAGCCACGTTTCGCAGAAACACAACAAACTGCATTCTCTGTAGGTCCTTACATTTTTCACCAGCGCAGCCAGTTCGTCGATCTTATTTGAGATTGAGTTTACATTCCCCAGAATCACAGAAGGCACCGAAGGCTTGAAACGCCACTTTCTCGCAAGCCGCTTCTTTTTTAGCTTAGTGCCGGCTCTGCTGCCACGATATCGCCTTCTTACCTCGTCGGGTAAATATGGAACCACACCGGCACTGGCATTTGTTCTCAGCGCCCGAAGTTGAGTACTTGAATAGGCGAGTCTCGGCATGTTAAAATCCATGCCCATGTTGTAAAAGTAAGTGTGTCCAGGGAAGGAATCCACATAAAATAAAGTGAAATGAAATTGTCAGTTAAAAGTCACATAAACTAACCCTACTAGTGTAATCAATGATCCTGACAATCCAGATTACTTGGAGTCCCAGAGCATGTAGTCTCAAAAAAACTTCCACAAATTGTCCACTAGAGGGGGACATCACCCTCAAACCCCAGCTAGTAATAAGGCCAACACAGAGTCTTTATAAATAAAATGATTTATTCTTCTCAAAACTGCTTGTAACAAGAATGAAGCTCCATAGGAGCACAAAAGGGCAAAAAAAGGAGTTGCCAGTAGCACCAAAAGCAAGCAGGTCTCTATGCAGATATTCACAGAATCTGCAAAATACAGAGCAGTTGGTCAAAAATCTACAAATACAAAAAATCAAATAAGCCAAGTATGAAATGAACTGCCAGGAAGTGTGGGAGACTCTCTGGATTTATGGGGTGGAGGGCAGTTCCTGGCTGTGAGTGACAGGTGGCTATGGGGGACCACCCACTTATACTGTATATGTAATATAGCACAAGCAGCTTACATACATACCGTATATACTCGTGTTTAAGTTCTCCCGTGGTGAAGTCGGCGCTTGATTTTACCATATAATTTCCGGTATTTTATAATGTCGATTGTATAAGTCGGAATACAGAAAACTCACGCTATTGGTCCAAGAGATTATGATGTGCTAATGCCTACGTGACCACACAGTCATACCCGCACTATTCTAAAGCGACACTTGCACTGTTTTGTGTTTTTTGTCTCTCACGCCCTCATACACCTTTATCGTCAATGCATTCCTTATCTATGATGGAGCGTTCGATCAGAAGAAAATATGGAGCTGGTTTTAAATTAAAAGTCGTTGAAGAGGTGAAAGAAATTGGAAACTACACTGCTGCAACAAAATTCAATGTGTCTAAGAAACTGGTGTAAGATTGGAGGAAGCAAGAAGATGTAAAAAAAAAAAAACTTAAGTGTCGCGTTTTTAAACGGGAGTATAAGTTGGGATCTTACTTTATGATCAATTTTTTGGGTTTCAAGACCCGACTTCTTTGCAAGTATATACATTAAACAAAAGAACATAAGCAACATAAATTACAGGAATCCAAAATAAACAAAAGAGATATTAAAAACCCAGCTGAGGCATAGCAGCACACAAGTCACAAAAGCACTTCCAAAATGACCACTAGAGGGGGAAATCACCATCAAACCCCAGCTAGCAAATAAGGCAAACACAGAGTCTTTATAAATAAAAAGATTTATTCTTCACAAAACTGCTTGTAACAGGAATGAAGCTCCATAGGAACACAAAGGGCAAAAAAGGAGTTGCCAGTAACACCAAAAGCAATCCAAAGCAAACAGGTCCCTATGCAGATATTCACAGAATTGAAAAAATACAGAGTAGATAGTGAAAAATCTAGAAATGCAAAAAATCAAATAAACACGAGCCAACTCACCACTCCTAGGCAAGTGTGACATGAACCGTCAAGAACTGTGGGAGACTCTCCTGATTTATAGAGTGGAGGGCATTTCCTGGCAGTGATTGGCAAGTGGCCCCACCTCTTGGAGACCACCCACTTATATATGTAATATTGCACAAACAGCTTACATACAGTACATAAAAACAAAAATGAAGGATAATCCAAATGATCAAAAAAAAGTAACATTAACATAAACTAAAGAATCATAAATAAACAAAAGAGACATAAAACCCCAGCTTAGACATAACCACGAAAGTCACAAGAGCACTTCCAAAACTGACCACTAGAGGGGGATATCACTATCAAACCCCAGCTAGTAATAAGGCATACACAAAGACTTTATAAATAAAAAAATATGTATTCATCACAAAACTGCTTGTAACGAGAATGAAGCTCTGTAGGAGCACAAAAGGGCAAAAAAGGAGTTGCCAGTAAAACCGAAAGCAATCCAAAGCAAGCAGGTCCCTATGCAGATATTCACAGAATCTGCAAAATACAGAGCAGTTGGTCAAAGATCTACAAATACAAAAAATCAAATAAACACGAGCCAAGTTCAAAATGAACCTCCAGGAAGTGTAGGAGACTCTCTGGATTTATGGGGTGGAGGGCAGTTCCTGGCTGTGACTGGTAGGTAGCCATGGGGGAACCACCCACTTATACTGTATATGAAATATAGCACAAGCAGCTTACATATATAAACAAAAACAAAAATTAAGAACATAATCAACATAAATTAAAGAATCCAAACTAAAAAGTTATAAAACCCCAGCTGAGGCATATTAGCACACATGTCACAAGAGCACTTCCAAAAATGGCCATCACCATCAAACCCCAGCTAGTAATAATAATAATAATTCTTTGTATTTATATAGCGCTTTTCTCACTACTCAAAGCGCTCAACAATTGCAGGTTAAGGGCCTTGCTTAAGGGCCCAACAGAGGAGAGTCCCTATTGGCATTTATTGGATTCGAACCGGCAACCTTCCGAATGCCAGTGCAGATCCCTAGCCTCAGAGCCACCACTCCGCCAAACAAAGGCAAACACAGAGTCTTTATAAATAAAAAGGTTTATTCTTCACAAAATGTCTTGTAACAAGAATGAAGCTCCATAGGAACACAAAGGGCAAAAACGGAGTTCCCAGTAAAACCAAACGCAATCCAAAGCAAACAGGTCCCTATGCGGATATTCACAGAACTGATAAAATACAGAGTAGATAGTGAAAAATCTACAAATACAAAATATCAAATAAACACGAGCCCACTCACCACTCCCAGGCAAGTGTGACATGAGCCGCCAGGAACTGTGGGAGACTCTCCAGATGTATAAAGTGGAAGGCAGTTCCTGGTAGTGATTGGCAGGTGGTCTTGGGGGACCACCCTCTTATATGTGTAATATAGCACAAGCAGCTTACATAAACAAAACCAAAACCAAAATAATGAATAATTCACATAATCGAAAAAAGTAATATTAACATAATAATCAACATAAAATTCAAGAATCCAAAATAAACAAAAGAGACATAAACCCCCAGCTGAGACATAACAGCACACAAGTCACAAAGGCACTTCTCCAAGGTGGACAACTCTGATGATCAGCTGCGATTCTGTGAGGGAGACACCACCCCTCTCTTTAAGGATCGGCGGGGATCATTTGTGAATTTCCAAAGCAATCATCAAGAAATGGGTCAAAAAGGGCAAGACTGGGCCGCAACAACACCAAAAAAAAGTTTAAGTAACCCTGTCCTCCAGAAACACTCAAATGCTTTAAGAATGGTTTTATACCTTTGCCCATATCTACACATTACTACAATTTGGTTGGTGGAGACCTTTGGACTTCACGGCATGATCTGGTCCTGAATTATGAATTGTGGGACCTTATATAAACAGTGTGAAAGCTCAGAGGCACCAGAGACCACCAAACCCCAACACAGACACACATAGACAGTCCTGGGTTCAAATAAATGAGAGTTTATTGCACATGTACCTCACAAAAACATCAAAGCACAAGTTATCTCTTCTCCAAACACCTCTCCTCCAGTCAAATGTTGCCTTCCTTCCTCCCAGCTCTGACTCGTCTTGATAAGGCAGTGTGGTCCCCTTTATTGACGACCCAGGATGGAAGTACTTCTAGGTCACATGGAAGTTCCACATAACAGGGAGTACATCTCCCTGCAGTGCCCACTTGCGGCACCCACGGACGCCAGGAAGGCTGTGCTGATGGACTACAATTCCCAGCATCCCATGCTGGTTCCCCAATGGGCGCCGATATCAAGGGCCACTTCCATCTCGGGAATGGAGGGATTAAACACCCAACAGAGACAGTCCTTCCCTTTCCTCCTCTTTTATCCCAGCCAAAGAAGGTGCTACACACATGTCTGGTTGGAACACCTGTCCATTTGTATGGGGCTTCCCGCCCGGATAAGGAACCATCTTCTCTTCTGGCTGGGATGTCTGTCTATCCATTAGGAAAGTTTTGTCCAGGTGTGACATCCTTCCCTCTCTAGGCCAGGATGCCTTTCTATCCACTCAAGCCTCCTGTCCAGGTATCTTACCACCTCCTTGTCAGGATGCCCATCCACCCCATGTGCCACCTACAACAGGCTCACATTTACCTTTGTAAATGATGACCAATGAATTCAATTTGCCACAGGTGGGCTTCAATCAAGTCCTAGATTCATCTCAAAGGGAATTAAATCAAATGGGAAGCCCACCGAGCGCAAACTGGAGTGTCACAGAAAATGGGTCTGAATACTTACATGAAGAGAGAGTTCAGTTTTCAATTTCCGGTAAACGTTTTCTGAGAAACGCTGTACTGCCTTCTAAATGCTGCTCGGCCATGTTTATTAAAACCGTATCCGTCCCGTTTTCACTTTCTCGTACACACAGTATAGAAAAAGTATAGGAATCGTGAAAAAATTCCACCTCGAGATTTTGATGAATCTTGACATTTTAGACCTTCCTGAGTCCGAATATACCATTTTTGACATCATGTCTCTGTGTGTAAACACGATAACTCGAAAAGGCTTTGCCTTCAGTCAGTGAGATTTTGTACCCCTGCTTTATATCAAAAATAAGGAATCGTATCAACTTTTGAGCCTCTTCTGGCGACCGGAAGTGGTACTTCAACTGAATACTTTCACAGAAATTTCAAGTAAACTATGGTTATAATTACAGATAAATGATTCAAAGTTTGCATGGATTTTTATAATGATAAAAATCAAACAGATATGAAATTTGAGGAAAATTGCTCAGCTGGAAGTAGTATTTTATTTAAATAACCATCCACATTTTTTGAATCATGGCAATTCAAATGTGTACACGATATTAAAAACTGCATTCAATATAATGCATATTCTTTCTTTTTTTTTTTTATATTTTTATTTTATTAATTTTCATTGTAATCATTCCATACAGATAGATCAATTCATAACCAAACAAAATTGAAGACAAATCAAACCCCACCCCTGAGGAGGAGAGCTAAGCCAAAAGAGAATTGCTTAGGGCTTTTTAATAAGGCAACAATCAACAAAAGAAAGGGAGAAATAAATATCTATGTAAATAAGAGATGGAGAAGGGAATTAAATGCGGTAATAGTTATTTCTCTTATTCTAAAATATTATTGATTAGATCCTGCCAGGTTTTGAAAAAATTTTGTACAGATCCTCTAACTGAGAATTTGATTTTTTCCAATTTCAAATAATATAAAACATCGGTTTCCCACTGATTTGTCAGAGGAGAGTTAGGATTCTTCCAATTTAACAGATAATGCGTATTCTTTCAATAACTATAACAATAACGTGTGAACATTGAACATGCCATGTAAATATAAAGATGCAATGGGAACAATAAGCTGCTACGTCCCAGTCGTGTTGCTGGTAATGCGTTTAATTTTATGATCATTTTTTAAAATTTCCGCCATCATTAATTGTAGCTAAATGCAGTTTTACCTTTAGCAATTTATTGTAACAAATCTTCATATACAATACGCTACCGTGGATTTGTCTGTCCAGGATTTTAAATCACCGTTTGACTGATTGACCTGAAATTTGGTACACGTATACCACGTGACGTCTACTGTCTGCTTTTGGAGTGATGATTGACCTCCAAGGTTATTCCTCTTTTTATTTTTATTTTATTTTATTGTAGAATCAACTCTCAGCTTCGGCCAGCAGGGCGGTCATACGGAGCATGCGTACGGGCGCCGTTCTCATCCCTAACACCTTCGCCATCACTTCCTCTACCTCTTCATATCTTAAATCATTCTTGAGGCAGATTGAAGACTTAAGTGCCAGCTTAAGTGAAAAATTTAAGAAAAAGTAAGTAATTGCAACACAAACACTGACTTAATCAGTTTTAACGTAAAAAGATGCTGACGGAAGAAGAGAAGGAGCGGGCCACTAGGGTGGAGAAAAGAAGAGCTGCTCAGGAAGCAGCAAGCGCATCAACCTCTGAGCAAACGAATGATAAACGTACAGAGAAAGAAAGAGAAAGAGAATGGAAAATACAAGTCAAGTGCATTCACTGCACATTATCGTGCAGTGCGCCGTTACTGGTATTATATAATCAGTAAAGGTGGAGTGCACGATAACGTGCAGTGAATACACTTGACTTGAGTATTCCTAGTTTTCATAGCAGGTCCACAGCTCTGATCGAAAAGACCAGTTTTTAAATAGATAATCGCCGCACTCACGGATTATAGAAATGGTGTGGTAGTGTGGCCGGAGTGGTTCCCGGGCACTTTGTGATGCAGGCATTTCCTCGCTTATGTGCACAGGTGAGGAATCGTCCGCATCAGTAATTGACGCCGGGAACTGCTAATCGCCACACCTGAACCACGTCCCCATTATATATAGCAGGAGCGTGAATGCAGAGAGGGAAAAATAAAAAACGACAAAGAGAAAGAAGGTTAAGGGAGAAGAAGGCAGCTGGAAGCGAAGGAGCCCGTCTGTGAGGGAGCGAGCAAGTGAGCAAGATCGGGCTCACTGTAAGAAAGAAGGCAGCTGGGCAGTGAGCCCTAGCAGGCTGTTTGGCTGGCACCCGGAGCCAGTCGGTAGTTGTCGCTCCCTCTGAGAGTTAGTGAGAAGCAGGTGTGACCAGAAGGAGGATGGCTCACCACATACAGCTGAGGAAGTCTGGGACTTGGGAAGTGAAAGTCCCAGCATGAGCGCCCTGGTGGCTGGGATCGGAAAGGCGAACAGACCAGCAGAAGGTAGAGAAGGTCAGCTGAAGGTAGGGTGACTCCCCTGCAGAGGCGTAGCTAAGGTTTTCAGTGCCCGAGGACAACTGAAGATTTCGCGCCCCCTCCTGTTTGCCAAAATGCAATGGGGAACATCAATTCGGTGCCCCCTGGATGCTGCGCCCAGGGACAGATGTCCCCCCTTGCCCCCCCTAGCTACGCCACTGCTCCCCTGAGGCATAGCCTGGATGGGAGAAGCAGGGGAGTCACCAGCAGAGAGAAGGCACCGGGCTTTGTTTTTAAAAGGACTGTCTTCCAACCATTGTTTTTAACCTCATTTTGAAGGAATTATTTGTTGGATTTTAACCTCCACATTTTTCACTTGGTTGAGTGATGGATGCATTCAAGGTGGAGGTGGGATTACATCAGGGATCGGCTCTGAGCCCTTTCTTATTTGCAATGGTGATGGACAGGTTGACATATGAGATTGGACAGGAGTCCCCGTGATGTTTGCTGATGACATTGTGATCTGTAGTGATAGTAGGGAACAGGTTGAGGAGACCCTGGAGAGGTGGAGATATGAGAGGAGAGGAATGAAGGTCAGTAAGAACAAGACAGAATACATGTGTGTGAATGAGAGGGAGGTCAGTGGAGTGGTGAGGATGCAGGGAGTAGAGCTGGCGAAGGTGGATGAGTTTAAATACTTGGGATCAACAGTACAGAGTAATGGGATTGTGGAAGAGAGGTGAAGAAGAGAGTGCAGGCAGGGTGGAGTGGGTGGAGAAGAGTGTCAGGAGTGATTTGTGACAGATATCAGCAGGAGTGAAAGGGAAGGTCTACAGGATGGTAGTGAGACCAGCTATGTTATATGGGCTGTAGACGGTGGCACTGACCAGAAAGCAGGTGACAAATCTGGAGGTGGCAGAGTTATAGATGTTAAGATTTGCATTGGGTGTAACGAGGATGGACAGGATTAGAAATGAGGACATTAGAGGGTCAGCTCAGGTGGAACAGCTGGGAGAGAAAGTCAGAGAGGTGAGATTGCGTTTGTTTGGACATGCTGAGGAGAGATGAGGGGTATATTGGGAGAAGGGTGCTAAGGATAGAGCTGCCAGGGAAGAGGAAAAGAGGAAGGCCTAAGAGAAGGTTTATGGATGTGGTGAGAGAGGACATGCAGGTGATGGGTGTGACAGAACAAGATGTAGAGGACAGAAAGATATTCAAGAAGATGATCTGCTGTGGCAACCTGTAACGGGAGCAGCTGAAAGAAGAAGAGGAAGATTTTTCACTTGTTTTTAATTGATTATTTATTTATTTATTGAACTTCACGCGCTGCACTTGTTTTTGAACACTTTGTTTTTGGTTTTGTTTTATAGAAAAGCACTTTGCACATTTTCCACCATCCCCTTGCTTCGTTGTTGATGTCTTCCCTGTCCAGCTCATCCTGTGACATTACCGACGGTAATCCAAGCGCTCCCAAACTGGAGACGGGAGCCTGGAGCAGAACCCACATTGTCACAGTTCTGCTTTAAGCATGCAGCTTCCTTGCACTTCTCAGCCAACCATAGTCAGGGACACCTTTAACCAAAGAACTCCTGCACATCAATCCCTGATGAGGGCAACTTTAAAAGATCTTAAGCCTAAAGCTCAGGTAACTGCAAAAATCCAGTCCACAGATAGTTCATTTTCTGTAGATTCCTCAATGTTTTGAATGCTTCCAGAAGCAAAGGATTGGGCCAATGGACCTGCTGCAGACAGACAATATGGATTACGCTCTTCCACTGTGTTGCAACTTCAGCAGACTGGCTGGACAGAAGAACGTTCAAGTAACAACAGCAGAGCAGAAGGGACACATCTGACTGAGTGACCATCAAAGTTCTACCCCCAAAACTGCTGCTAAACCTTCTCAGCCGACATGATGCATGCATCAGAAACAGGACTGTGAGGTATAAGCTCATGCTGGCTTTACAGGAAGATGACCTATCAGAGAGCCTGTGTGTCACACAGCCGTGACATGTGCAGTTTTTATAGGAACAGAGGTGAACGCTAAACGACAAGTTCACGTGGAGTGGTTAATGGGGTAATTGACTAAGTAGTGTCATGCACGTGCGCATGAGAGGCAGCTAAAGGGCTGGAAAAAAGGTAATTCCCAATCAGACCAGGGGGTGGAAGAGTGCACTGACCCTTTCTCTTTTATCTGCGCAGACCAAATGTGGGAAATTCCGCCTGGGCCCTTTAACGTCACTTCCGGTCCCACCCCTGAGGACGTCACTTCTGGTTCCACCCCTGAGGACGTCACTTCCTCCTTACGACTTTAAAGCCCACCCTGTCTGTACCAAACCTCAGTTCTGTTTTGGACTCTTGTCTGTAAAGACCACTATTTCGCAACCGCTTTCTTCGCTTTTGCAACCATTTCCAAACCTCTTTTTGGATCTCAGGAATTTGTGGTCTCATGGATTAAGAGTCCAGCGCAGCTACCCCTCATTAGCAGCTCCAGTTATGGGTAGTGCGGCACCTACATTACAGTTATAAAAGTAGTGAAGTATGAAAGAGACAGGAAGGAAGGAATCTGTCTGAAAGCCTGCAGGAGAACCTGAGTGAGAGAAGGAGAGTCAGGTGGAAGTGTCCGTGTGGGGCCAGGTGAGGAATGCCTCCCCAAAGACATTGATCAAGTTCTGTTTAGGAATAGAAGAAGCAGAAGAGATGACGTCTCTAGGGTCACTGCAAACGATGATGGAGGTGGCAGTGAGTAGAGTGGGCTTTGAGGAACTTTGTGGGCTGAGATGTCTAATACACTTGGCATCTCACGTCTGCTGATTTACTGTTCATTTGGAGCAAGAGGGATGTGAGGTGGGCAAAAGGGAGAAATATGACTGACAGACTGTGATTGGAAACGTTATACGAGGGGGTACCCAAAAAAATGTTTTAATAATTTCTACTTATTGAAACTTTAGTCTCCTTCAAAGTCCTATCAACAACAACCACAACATTTATTTCTATAGCACATTTTCATACAAATAATGTAGCTCGAAGTCCTTTACATGATGAAGAAAAGAGGAAAAAAAAGACAAAGTAAGAAATTAAAATAAGACAACATTAGTTAACATAGAATAAAAGTAAGGTGCGATGGCCAGGGAGGACAGAAAAAACAAAAAAACTCCAGACGGCTGGAGAAAAAAAATAAAATCTGCAGGGGTTCCAGGCCACAAGACCACCCAGCCCCCTCTGGGCATTCTACCTAACAAAAATAAACAGTCCTGTTTGTATATAGGGTTCTCATGGAAGGACTTGATGATGATGGTCATGTAGACTTCTGGCTTTTAATCCATCAATGTAGGAACATCACAGTGCTTTGAGCAGATGGCGGTGGCGCAGGTCGCCACCACAAAAATCCAGGAAAAGAAACAGAAGAGAGAGTAGGGGTTAGTACAGATTTTAGAGCCACCATGAATAGTTATTATAATGAATTGAATATACAGAGCAATAGGATTAAACTAAATTGAAGTTATGAGAAGGCCATGTTAAAGTAATGTGTTTTCAGCAGTTTTTTAAAGTGCTCCACTGTATTAGCCTGGCGATTTCCTACTGGCAGGCTATTCCAGATTTTAGGTGCATAACAGCAGAAGGCCCCCCGCCTCACCACTTCTTTTAAGTTTTGCTCTTGGAATTCTAAGGAGACACTCAGTTGAGGATCTGAGGTTGCGATTTGGAATATAAGACGTCAGACATTCCGATATATAAGATGGGGCGAGATTATTTAAGGCTTTGTAAATCATTAGCAGTATTTTAAAGTCAATCCTGAATGACACAGGTAACCAGTGTAGTGACATCAAAACTGGAGAAATTTGCTCAGATTTTCTTTTCCTAGTTAGGATTCTAGCAGCTTCATTCTGCACTAGTTGCAATCGATTTTTGGGTGGTCCTGAGAGGAATGCGTTACAGTAATCTAGTCAACTGAAAACAAAAGTGTGAACTTATTTCTCAGCATCTTGCAACAAAAGGTCTAACTTTTGTTATGTTTCTTAAGTGAAAAAATGCTGTCCTAATGGTCTGATTAATATGCGATTTAAAATTCAGGTCACAGTCAACAGTTACCCCTAAATTTTTCACCTCCGTCTTGACTTTTAATCCTAATGCATCAAGTTTGTTTCTAATACCCTCATTATATTCATTATTGCCAATCACTAAAATTTCTGTTTTCTCTTTATTTAGCTTGAGAAAATTACTATTCATCCATTCAGAAATACAAGTAAGACATTGTGTTAGTGAATCAAGAGAATCGGGGTCATCAGGTGCTATTGCTAAATACAGCTGTGTGTCATCAGCATAGCTGTGGTAGCTCACGTTATGCCTCGAGATAATCTGACCTGGTACATTGCCTGGATGGGAGAAGCAGGGGAGTCACCAGTAGAAGAAAGGCACCGGGTTGATTTGTTTTTAAAGGGGCAGCTTCCAGCCACTGTTTTAAACTCATTGTTTTTATAAAGGATTTTTTTTTTCAACGTATTTTAACCTCCACCTTTCACCTGTTTCATGGATTATTTATTTAATAACTTATGTTGATACACTGCACTTTATTTAATTTGGACACTTTGTTTGCTGTTTTAATAAAAGCACTTTTGCACTTTTTGCACCAACCCCTTGCTTTGTTGCGCCTCACTGTCTAGCTCATCTGTGACATTACCGATGGTGTCGGGTTCAAGAGCTCCCAGAAGCAAGATGGGAGCATGGAGTGGAACCAGCATCATCACAGAGGGCCACAGTGGCTGCAGGTTTTTGTTTTAAACCATTTGCTTAATTAGAAAGCAATTCTTGTCAATAATTTCATTTAATGGCATGTTCGTACTTTAACTCTGCCATGTCAGGTCATTCTCATATCCTAGATTTTCTTCCCCTTTCTAAGGATATCATCTAAATGATTTGAAGGCTAAAAGTGATGATTAATTCTCAGTCCTTCACTTTTTTCTCTTCACTTTCCTTCCAAGTATTTAATTAAATCCAATAGTGCACAACAAATACACACGGGTGTAAATGGTAACAAGCTAAATGGAGAAATGCTGGTCTCTTTTGTCATTTGCATGTTATTGCTAATAAGGAGCAATTAAATACCAAGACTAAAATAAGCAATAAGGGTTCAAAATCTTAACGAGCGAGACCACTAAACCACAGGTGTCGAACTCCAGGCCAGGAGGGCCGCAGTGGCTGCAAGTTTTCATTCTAACCCTTTTCCTAATCAGTGACCCGTTTTCAGTGCTAATTAACTCCTTTTCCCTTCCTTTTAACAGCCCTGTTTTTAAGGATTCCGTCCTCTGAATTGATATATTTCTTCATTAAATGGCAGCCAAACAGAAATGAGACGTGAAACGAGCCAACAGATGACCAGCCAAACTGGAACATCAAACTCCAACCAGTTTCTTAATGAGAAGCAAATTCTTGTCGTTAATTAAACCCGTTACTTAATTCCATAGCTTGCTGCTGCTCTCATTCTGCTACAGCAGCCATTTCCAAAAGTGTTGATTTTCTGTTTCTGATTATTGACCTGAGAGATCAACCTTACCGAGACCCTCGCCTTTCTTTATGTTCAGATAATGTGGTTAGCTGGTCACCTGTTTTCTCATTTTGTGTCTCATAATTGTTTGGCTGCTAATTAAGGAAATAGAAAGAACTAAGGGGTCTGAGTTGAGTTAATTAAATCTAAGGCAAAAGAAGTGAATTAGCAGCAAAAACAGGTCACTAATTAAGAAGGTGGTTAGAATGAAAACCTGCAGTCATTGCGGCCCTCCAGGACCGGAGTTCGACACCCCTGCACTAAAGTGAAGCAGAAGTGTTACTTGAGCAATAAGGGCTTCTTATTTAAGCAATTGGGTTGGAGCAAAAACCTGCAGCCACTGCGGCCCTCCAGGAAGACCCCTGCTATACACAATACAAAGAATAGTCGATAAAACGCAGAACAAGGGGTCAGAAAGTCCAAAAATCCGCAGAAGACAGTGGAACACTAAGTTAATCAGAAATCCAACAAAACTTAACAATGCCATCACAATCCATGATCCGCAAGGGACTGTGGGTTTTCCTCAGCCTTTATAGCAGTGAGGGCAGTCCCTTGATGGTGACAGGCAGGTAGACCCACCTCTTGGGGTGGTGGAGGGGGGACCACTCACAAAACACATGGTATATAGAAATGAAGGAACTCAATGAATAAGAAAGTTAACGTAAAAAGGAACAAAATAGAAGTCCATGCCATGCTATGTATTATTTTTCTTTTTCTGTAATAAATATGCACTTTTGCACCATATTGCACCATAAATGTCATTGTGTCCTCACTTTCCCTAGTCCATGCTCAGTTATGGCTAACAATGTCCCCAGAATGATGATGATGCCCAAGGCTGTGGGCACCCAGGTCTGTCATAAACTCTCTTCTCACGCCTCCTAGTTTGCCTGCTAGAGCTTCCAGCAGGGCAATGCCAGACCATAAACAGCTGCTGTGGTAATAACTGTCATGAGAATTAATGAACGCCAGTGTGTAGGTGCTGCCTTGGCCTGCCTTCTCTTTTAACCTTAAACCCCTCAGAGCATTTTGGACTTTTGGACGTCCATCATTTTACACACAGGACCCTCTGCCTGCCAACGGCTGGAAGCCAACTGCAGATTCAGAGGCTCATTGGCGCGCTATGCCAGAGGTGTCAAGCAGTGGCGGCTGCAAAAGGCAGTCAGCCAGACTAGAGACTGAAGGCCTGCCAGGTGACTGTTGTTCGTGTTTACCCTTGTTCTTGTTTTCCTGTTGTTTTTGTTGTGCTCAATTTTCATTGTTCTTGTTATTCAGCAGAGAAGGTGAAAATTTCAGTCCAATGTCCAGGTGTTGATTTTCATTTTTCATTCATTTATCAATCTGCGGTGGGTTGGCACCCTGCCCAGGATTGGTTCCTGCCTTGTGCCCTGTGTTGGCTGGGATTGGCTCCAGCAGACCCCCGTGACCCTGTGTTCGGATTCAGTTGGAAAATGTATGGATGGATTCATTTATCAATTCCAGTATTTACCAATTTTCTAATTCAATTAACTAAATCTGTTTCATCCCAGATTATAACAGCAGGTCAGGTCACTTGCAGAAATTCTCAGGTGATTCTGCACTTATGGGGTGTATTGATAAATGGGATGAGAGAGAGGAGAGGATTCAGGGGGAGAATGTGGAGAATTTGATTTCTTTTGCAAAGAGAATTGCCTACAACTTAACATCAGCAAAACGAAGAACTGGTTATTGACATTCACCACACCAAATAGCCTTTATGTCCAGTCACTATTCAGGGGTCTACATCAATAACAGGCTGAGCTGGTTCTCATAAAACATAGGAACATTATAAGAATGTTAGAACATTAGAACACTCTGGACGAGAACAGGCCATTCAGCCCAACAAAGCTCGCCAGTCCTATCCACTTATTTCTTCTAAAAAAACATCAAGTCGAGTTTTGAAAGTCTCTAAAGTCTTACAGTTTACCTCACTACTTGGTCGCTTATTCCAAGTGTCTATCGTTCTTTGTGTAAAGAAAAAATTCCTAATGTTTGTGCGAAATTTACCCTTAACAAGTTTCCAACTGTGTCGCCATGTTCTTGATGAACTCATTTTAAATTAACTCGATTCACTGAACTATCTTAAAGACAGACCTCAGTATGTGCGTCTTGGGAACTGCACATCTGACATTGTGGTCAGCAGCACAGGAGCAGCACAGGGGGCTGTACTTTCTCCGGTCCTGTTCAGCCTATATACATCGGACTTCCAATACAACTCGGAGTCCTGCCACGTGCAAAAGTTCGCTGATGACACTGCTATCGTGGGCTGCATCAGGAGTGGGCAGGAGGAGGAGTATAGGAACCTAATCAATAACTTTGTTGAATGGTGCGACTCAAACCACCTACACCTGAACACCAGCAAAACCAAGGAGCTGGTGGTGGATTTTAGGAGGACCAGACCTCTCATGGACCTCGTGATCATCAGAGGTGACTGTGTGCAGAGGGTGCAGACCTATAAATACCTGCGAGTGCAGCTGGATGATAAATTGGACTGGACTGCCAATACTGATGCTCTGTGTAAGAGAGGACAGAGCCGGTTATACTTCCTTAGAAGGCTGGTGTCCTTCAACATCTGCAATAAGATGCTGCAGATGTTCTATCAGACGGTTGTGGCAAGCGCCCTCTTCTACGCGGTGGTGTGCTAGAGAGGCAGTATTAAGAAGAAGGATGCCTCACGCCTGGACAAACTGGT
This sequence comes from Erpetoichthys calabaricus, assembly GCF_900747795.2. Lineage (NCBI taxonomy): Eukaryota > Metazoa > Chordata > Cladistia > Polypteriformes > Polypteridae > Erpetoichthys > Erpetoichthys calabaricus. The sequence goes on from NC_041394.2 coordinate 8,014,449, forward strand.
GAGGAAGGCAGGCTCTATTGTTGGCATGGAGCTGGACAGTTTGACATCTGTGGCAGAGCGATGGGCGCTGAGCAGGTTCCTATCAATCATGGAGAATCCACCGCATCCACTGAACAGGATCATCTCCAGACAGAGGAGCAGCTTCAGCGACAGACTGCTGTCAATGTCCTGCTCCACTGACAGACTGAGGAGATCATTCCTTCCCCAAACTATGCGACTCTTCAATTCCACCCGGGGGGGTAAACGTTAACATTATACAAAGTTATTGTCTGTTTTTACCTGTATTATTATCAATCTGTAATTTAATATTGTTTTTTGTATCAGTATGCTGCTGCTGGAGAATGTGAATTTCCCCTTGGGATTAATAAAGTATCTATCTATCTATCTATCTATCTATCTATCTATCTATCTATCTATCTATCTATCTATCTATCTATCTATCTATCTATCTATCTATCTATCTATCTATCTATCTATCTATCTATCTATCTATCTATCTATCTATCTATCTATCTATCTATCTATCTATCTATCTATCTATCTATCTATCTATCTATCTATCTATCTATCTATCTATCTATCTATCTATCTATCTATCTAATTCCCTTCATAATTTTAAACACTTTAGTCAGGTCTCCTCTTAATCTTCTTTTGATTAAATTGTGAAGGCTCAGCTCTTTTAATCTTTCCTCATAACTCATCCCCTGTAGCCCTGGAATCAGCCCAGTCGCTCTTCTCTGGACCTTCTCTAGTACTCCAGATGAGGCCTCACCAGTGTGTTATAAAGCTTGAGCAGAACCTCCTGTGACTTGTACTCCACACATCAAGGCGCTATATAACCTGACATTCTGTTAGCCTTCTTAATGGCTTCTGAACACTGACTGTAAGTTGATAGCTTAGAGTCCACTATGACTCCTAAATCTTTCTCATAAGGTGGACTCTCGATTTTCCAAACACACATTGTTTGTTCAAACATCACATTTTCACTTCCTATGTGTAATACTTTACATTTACTGACCTTAAATTTCATCTGCCACCAATCTGCCCAAGCCTGTCTGCTGTCCAAGTCCTTCTAAAACTATTTGTCAACTGAGACCCTCCACCTGTGTCCTTGACCCAATACCTACAAGTTTTTTCAAAGAAGTATCGGGCATGCTAATTGATAGTATTCTTGACATAGTAAATTCGTCATTAGATACGGGGGTCTTCCCAGACTGTTTTAAGACTGCTGTAGTTAAACCCCTACTCAAGAAAAATAATCTTGATCCCTCTGCTTTTGAAAATTTTAGGCCCATCTCTAACCTGCCTTTCTTAAGTAAAATTCTAGAGAAGGCAGTCATTATGCAGCTAAATGAGCACCTCAATAAACCTGCTATTCTTGATAAGTTTCAATCGCGTTTTAGAGCAAATCACAGCACAGAAACTGCACTCGTTAAAGTAGTCAATGATTTGCGGGTAAATGCAGACAGAGGTCATTTATCTGTTCTCATCCTCTTAGATCTGAGTGCCGCATTTGATACCATTGACCACAATATTCTTAGAAATCACCTTATTCAATGGGTGGGCCTCTCTGGCAGGGTCTTAAATTGGTTTGAATCCTACCTGGCAGGTAGAAAATTCTTGGTTAGTTGTAGTAATTATACTTCAAAGACACATGATATCCTATATGGTGTTCCACAAGGATCTATTCTGGGTCTGCTGCTCTTTTCGATCTCCATGCTTCTGTTAGGTCAGATTATCTCGGGGCATAACGTGAGTTACCACAGCTATGCTAATGACACACAACTGTATTTATCAATAGCACCTGATGACCCCGACTCTGTTGTTTCACTAACACAATGTCTTACTTGTATTTCTGAATGGATGAATAGTAATTTTCTCAAGCTAAATAAAGAGAAATCATAAATTTTAGTGATTGGCAATAATGGCTATAATGAGGTTATTAGAAATAAACGTGATGCATTAGGATTAAAAGTCAAGATGGAGGTAAAGAATTTAGGGGTAACTTTTGACTGTAACCTGAATTTTAAATCACATATTATTCAGATCACTAGAACAGCATTTTTTCACTTAAGAAACATAGCAAAAGTTAGACCTCTTATATCATTGAAAGATGCTAAAAAATGAGTTCACGCTTTTGTTTTCAGTCGACTAGATCACTGTAACGCACTCCTCTCAGGACTACCCAAAAAAGACATGAATCAGTTACAACTAGTGCAGAATGAAGCTGCTAGAATCTTAACTAGGAAAAGAAAATCCAAGCACATCACCCCAGTTCTGATGTCACTACACTGGTTACCTGTGTCATTTAGAATTGACTTTAAAATACTGCTTATGGTTTACAAAGCCTTAAATAATCTCGACTCAATCTTATATATCGGAATGTCTGACACCTTATATTCCAAATCTTAACCTCAGATACTCAAATGAGTGTCTGATTAGAATTCCAAGAGCAAAACTTAAAAGAAGTGGTGAGGTGGAGGGCCTTCTGCTGTTATGCACCTAAAATCTTGAATAGCCTGCCAATAGGAATTCGCCAGGCTTATACGGTGGAGCACTTTAAAAAACTACTGAAAACACATTACTGTAACATGGCTTTCTCATAACTTCATTTTAGTTTAATCCTGATGCTCTGTATATTCAAGTAATTATCATAACTATTCATGGTGGCTCTAAAATCCGTACTAACCCCTACTCTCTCTTCTATTTTTTTTCTCCAGTTTTCTGTGGTGGCGACCTGCGCCACCACTACCTAATCAAAGCACTGTGATGTTCCTACATTGATGGATTAAAAGCCAGAAGTCTACATGACCATCATCATCAAGTCCTTCCATGAGAACCCTAAATACAATGAGGACTGTTCATTTATGTTAGGTAGAATGCCCAGAGGGGGCTGGGTGGTCTCGTGTCATCAGAACCCCTGCAGATTTTTTTTTTTCTCCAGCCGTCTGGAGTTTATTTTGTTTTTTCTGTCCTCCCTGGCCATCAGACCATACTCTTATTCTATGTTAATTTATGTTGTCTTGTTTTAATTCTTACTTTGTCTTTTTTTCTCTTTTCTTCATCAAGTAAAGCACTTTGAGCTACATTATTTGTATGAAAATGTGCTATAGAAATAAATGTTGTTCTGTAATGATATAACGGATTCCAAATTATCTGCTAATCCAACTATCTTGGTATCATCTGCAAACTTAACCAGGTTGTTACTTATATTCCTATCTAAATCATTTATTTATATTAAAAATAGCAGCGACCCTAGCACAGACCCCTGCTGGACACCACTCTTAACATCAGCCAATTCTTGAAGAGTTTCCTCTCCCATCACCCTCTGCTTCCTGTGTCTGAGCCAATTCTGCACCCATCTAAAAACATCACCCTGAACTGACACTTCATTTAATCTGATGCCCACCCTCTCATGTGGCACCTCATCAAATGCTTTCTGAAAGTCCAGATAAATAATCTCATCTGCTTCACTCTGGTCGTATCCTTTTGTTGCCACTTCATAGAATTCCAGCATGTTAGTAAAACACGACCTCCCTCTTCTGACCCCATGCTGACTGTTCAGTAAACTCCTGTCCTTGCCAGGTGTTGCTCAATCTTATCTTTAATATTTCCTTCCATTAATTTTCCTGTAATGCACGTTAAGCTTACTGGCCTATAGTTGCTTGGATCTGCCCGCTCACCCTTTTTATATAATGGGATGATATTTGCCATTTTCCAGTCCTTTGGAATCTCTCCAGTGCGCAGTGACTTCCTAAAAATATGTGTCAAGAGTTTATATCTGTACTCACTAGCCTCCTTAAGAACTCAAAGGTAAATATTATCTGGTCCTGGTGATTTGTTTGATTTCATCTTATTTAATCTGAGCAGCTCTTCTCTCTCTACACTTTCCAAATCCCTCAGTACCTCCTTAGTAGTCCCTGTTACCTCTGGGAGGTTATCTACTTGCTCACTCGTGAACACCTCAGAAAAATGTAAGTTTAGGGCATCCGCTATTTCACTGTCTGTATCTTTTAATTCCCCTTTACCATCTCTGATGCACTTCACCTCCTCCTTGACTTTTCTTTTACTACTAAAATACTGAAAGAATCTCTTAGGGTCGTCTTTTGCCTTATCTGCTATATTCCTTTCCAACTGTCTTTTTGCCTCCCTGATATCCTTCTTAATGGTTGCCCTCATGTTCTCATACGCTCTACGATTAACTTTGCAGTCATTAGTCTTATATGTCTTATAAGGCAGTTTTTCCTTTGCAGCTTCATTTTAAAATCTTTATTAATCCACTGTGTAGTTTTTTAATTTCCTATTAATTCCAAATTTAGGTCTGTATCTGTCCTGCATTACATGTAAAACATCTTTAAACCTGTTCCACTGCTCCTCGACTGTCTCCACACTTAAAAGCTTATCTCAGTGTATCCTACTTAGACATTGTCACATCTGCTCAAAATAAGCCCTACCAAAGTTCAACTTAACAATTTTAGTCTTTGCATCTGTACTCTTACAAAATACTGAGAATTGTATTACATTATGGTCACTTGACCCTAGTGGTCCAATCACCTCTACACCCTCAATTCTATCCTGATTATTACAAAATACTAAATCCAGACAGGCCTCACCCCGTGTTGGTGCTTTAACATGCTGTGTTAGAAAACAGTCACTAATTACTTCTAAAACCTCCTGCTCTTGTGCTCCTCCATCTGCAAGGTTATCCCAGTTAATATTTGGATAATTAAAGTCCCCCATAACTATAATATCCCCCTGTAAACTTGCCTTTTTAACTCTTTTGTCGATATTGAGGGGTAGAGGACGGTAATCAGCTGTAAATGGCCACAAAACTCACCATTACATTTTAGTTTGACTGTCTTTGCTAGAAGGAAAGTTAGCTTCGTTGACTGAGATTTCCTTGTGTGTGGCAAGAGTATCGATGAGCAAACAACTTCTAAAATGGCGTCTGGCAAAAGACCAAAGCGAAGGCGCAAAGCAAAATACTCTTTGGATGATGTTTTGCATATTATATCTGAATCGGACAACGACTCGCTGGACTCCAATTTTAATGCAAGTGATCTGGAAGTCAAGATCTAAAATGAAAGTTAGGTACTGGCATCAGCAGATTGGTCCCCAGTGGATCGCGGTACTGAACACACTCTTGTAGCTGATGCACATACAGCAACATTCGCCTGGGAGGGCCGCCACTTACGATGACACGAAACTAGATTACGTTGCTTTGCAACTGCCACCACTGCTCACCCGCCACTGGCCAGGCAGCAGGCCTGCTGTGCATTCCTGCTGGACGTTGAGCCATGTGGCACAGCCACAGCACGCAGCAACAGATGTTTTATGTTGATTTATGTGTGAAAATATCACTTTGTGTGCTTTTCAGAAAGAAAATATTCAGCCTCAAAGAGTTAATATTATTAAAAAGATATGCGTTGAAATTACTGTCTGAATTGGGTGGTCTATAACACACTCCTAAAATAAGGCATCTTTCCCTAATATTTTCCAGGTGAAGCCACAATGTCCTCACTTAAGATGGGGCTCATTGTCCAACTGAAGATGCACCCCGAGAGGCTCTTCCCGATTTTTTTGTAGTGTTTGATTTGTCTATTTTTAATATTTTATTGTTGTATATTTTGCTCAAGCGCATTTTTGGTTAGATATGGTTTTGCTGAAGAATGTCAGTCCACCCAGCGAAGGTATACATTACCAGCAAGCAGAAACTATGGATGTACTGGACGGGAAGGGACTTTGTTTGGGAACCCTCTATGTTGCATAAGTACATTTATCCTGGTTTGATGGCTCTGGCAATGGGTTTTCTTTGGAATATCCGTCAATTAGTCTACATGCAATATCTCAGGACCCATAAGGAGCACTTGTACGTCATGGTCAATTGCAAGCTGAATGATCTACAATCTACAATGAGTGAGAAAACAAATGATGATGAGGGGGAGGAGGAAGAGGATGACAGTGATCCTATTTCAAAAATAAGATTTGTACCAAGTGATAAAACTGCATTGGAACTGTTGTTCTCTGCCATGTGTGAATGCCAAGCTCTGCAACCTGATCCAAATAATGAAGACTCTGATGATGATTTTTGAGGGAGATGAGTATGATGTTGAAAAAGCACAACAAGGCCATGGTGAAGAGGACTTACATTTAAATTCTGTTTGGCATAAACAGTAACCCCAGAAAGGGCAGGGCAGGTTCTTTTTATCCTTAGTAGACCGCATTCCTTCTGAACACTGTCTGGATGTTTAATTAGCAGTATGTCCTCCTCATTAGGCGTACTTTCAATGTTGTTACACCATACAATGTCATCACAAACATGCCTGCATCAGGATCATTGGTCTTTTGGCCCACAAATCAACCTGTCCATAACCAGTTTAAAGAATTAAGGACGTGAAGAAGAAAGCTAACATAGATAGATAGATAGATAGATAGATAGATAGATAGATAGATAGATAGATAGATAGATAGATAGATAGATAGATAGATAGATAGATAGATAGATAGATAGATAGATAGATAGATAGATAGATAGATAGATAGATAGATAGATAGATAGATAGATAGATAGATAGATAGATAGATAGATAGATAGATAGATAGATAGATAGATAGATAGATAGATAATCCCAAGGGGAAATTCACATAATAAATCTTAATCCTGACTAGTCTCCCAGTTCCTGCCACTGAAAAACATCCCCACAGCATGATGCTGCCACCACCATGCTTCACTGTAGGAGAAGGTATTGGCCTGGTGATGAGCGGTGCCTGGTTTCCTTCAAACGTGACGCCTGGCATTCACACCAAAGAGTTCAATCTTTGTCTCATCAGACCAGAGAATTTTCTTTCTCATGGTCTGAGAGTCCTTCAGGTGCCTTTTGGCAAACTCCAGGCGGGCTGTCATGTGCCTTTTACTAAGGTGTGACTTCCGTCTGGCCACTCTACCATACAGGCCTGATTGGTGGATTGCTGCACAGATGGTTCTCCTCTCTCCACAGAGGACCTCTGGAGCTCTGACAGAGTGACCATCAGGTTCTTGGTCACCATCCCAAGGGGAAATTCACACGGCCAGCCAATCCAGCCACTGGAAAACAAGAACTTGTGAGGCCCTATCAACCACAAGAAATGGGCAGCTCTTTTCATTTGTAAAAAAAATTAAAATGAACCTCCTCAATTTTTAACAAAAAGCTTTTATTTATTGATATTTGAAACATTGTGCTGCTTAGAATTCCGAACAGATGAAAAGATGCTCCTTGTATATCTTCTTGCTCACAGACCGTTGTGAAAATGAATACTGTCGCTTCCAATTTGCTGCTCATCAGCAGTTAGATCTTAATGTACTTTTAAAACAAGTGTAATGCAAAAAAGTGTGATTTGATTTATATTTAGAATCTGGCATGACGACGAGTCAGCATTTGTTTTGAACGCATTTTGTGGTTTGCGTTTTCATTTACATTAAGTGTTACACACCTGATTTTGCCCCATTCGTAAATTGTGTTTTGTCACCTGCGGCAGGAAACTACATGCAAAATATCTCATTTCATTTTCCATAATCGCTCTGTCTGTGAAGGTCATGGTGGGAGGAATCTGAAGTGGGCATGGCAGGCTTCCCCTTTATAATACAATCATCTCCATCATCTAATAAGAAATAAATCATCTTGTATGCCACGGGTCTGTCCTGAAACCAACTCCAGATGCCCATGCTGTGCATGAGTAAGAGTGGAATTTTTCTCATTAAACGTGCGCTACGTGGGCAAAAGTACAAAATTATTGAGTTGATGTGTTTCAGTCGCTCCCACTTGTTAACAGGAGCATCAAGTCAAATATTCGCCTGTGCAGCCACCAATGTCCAAGTTTGGGTTGTAACGAAGAGTGATTTTAAATGTCACACAATGCCACCTTTGCCACAAGTCAGTTGGTGAAGTTTCTGCTCTGCAAGATCTCTTAGTGTACAACTGTAAGTGCAAATAATGTGAGGAGGTAGCGTCGAGCAGCAACATCGGCTCAGTCATTAAGTGGTGGGCCGCGCAAACTCACCGAACTGACATGCATACCACATGAAAATATCTAAATGTCACTCATTACAGGGTCCCAAAACTACATCTGCAAGTAACATCAGTATAACACCTGCACGTTCAGAGCCTTTCATATCTATCTATCTATCTATCTATCTATCTATCTATCTATCTATCTATCTATCTATCTATCTATCTATCTATCTATCTATCTATCTATCTATCTATCTATCTAGTGCCTTTCATATCTATCTATCTATCTATCTATCTATCTATCTATCTATCTATCTATCTATCTATCTATCTATCTATCTATCTATCTATCTATCTATCTATCTATCTATTATATAGTGCCTTTCATATCTATCTATCTATCTATCTATCTATCTATCTATCTATCTATCTATCTATCTATCTATCTATCTATCTATCTATTATATAGTGCCTTTCATATCTATCTATCTATCTATCTATCTATCTATCTATCTATCTATCTATCTATCTATCTATCTATCTATCTATCTATCTATCTATCTATCTATCTATCTATCTATCTATTATATAGTGCCTTTCATATCTATCTATCTATCTATCTATCTATCTATCTATCTATCTATCTATCTATCTATCTATCTATCTATCTATCTATTATATAGTGCCTTTCATATATCTATCTATCTATCTATCTATCTATCTATCTATCTATCTATCTATCTATCTATCTATCTATCTATCTATCTATCTATTATATAGTGCCTTTCATATCTATCTATCTATCTATCTATCTATCTATCTATCTATCTATCTATCTATCTATCTATCTATCTATCTATTATATAGTGCCTTTCATATCTATCTATCTATCTATCTATCTATCTATCTATCTATCTATCTATCTATCTATCTATCTATCTATCTATCTATCTATCTATCTATCTATCTATCTATTATATAGTGCCTTTCATATCTATCTATCTATCTATCTATCTATCTATCTATCTATCTATCTATCTATCTATCTATCTATCTATTATATAGTGCCTTTCATATCTATCTATCTATCTATCTATCTATCTATCTATCTATCTATCTATCTATCTATCTATCTATCTATCTATCTATCTATCTATCTATCTATCTATCTATCTATCTATCTATCTCTCTCTATGCTGTTTCGCTGTCCGTCTGTGGTTTGATTACGTAGGTCTGTCGTGGGCGTGTCTGTGGGTTGCTGGCGGGAGGTGGTGGTGTGCGGAGTCGTCTTGTGAGTATTTTCTATTCTTTTTCCTAATCTTTATCATTTTTGTTTTTTCTAAAGTGTAGTGGTTCTTTTGCTGTCTACATATTGTTTTTCTTATTTGCCCCAGTATTGTATTTGCGGCGTGGCCGTAATGGCCGCGCCGAGACAAACGCCGCCTGGCTTGATGCCGTGCAATTTTGAAAACTTAACACGCATGCATGGCATGAAGTTGCTGGTTGATCCGATGGTCTCTGTTGAGACGTGCGTAGTGGAAGTCGGCAAGTTAATCGGCTGCAAAAATGTCCGTTCAGCGTCTCGAATGAATAAAACTGTTGTTGTTTTTCTAAATGATGAGAGTTTGGTCCATGCTCTTGTCCAAAATGGTGTGATTATTCATGGCACGTTAATTTCTGTTTTGCCTCTTTCTACTCCTGCACGGAGAGTGATTATTTCAAATGCTCCCCCGTTTCTAAAAAATGATATTCTTATTAAAGAACTTGAAAGATATGGGCAGATCATATCGAAAGTTTCAATGATTCCCTTGGGCTGTCGATCACCTGACTTAAAGCATGTCGTCTCTTTCAGGAGACAAGTTCACATGATTTTAAACGATTTACAGGGTGAACTCGATGTGGCTCTCAAATTCAGAGTGGATGGGTTTGATTATGTGGTGTTTGTATCATCAGAGTCCATGAAATGTTTTAAGTGCGGACAAGTGGGGCACAAGGCTAACCAGTGTAAGCGTTCTGAGGTAACAGCAGACTCAGAAGTACCCGTAGTTTCAAAAAGTACCCGTGAGGACTACTCGATATTATATGACGATGAAGGCAGTGAGTCTTCCATCATTTTTTCTGATGTGGAGGAGGATTTAATGGAGGGTCCTGGTCAGAGTGTGCAGGATCAGAGCAGTTCCTTATCTGCTATGATGGCGCAGCCGGCACCTGAACGTGCAGCTGAGCCGGCGGCTGTGGCAGAGCCCGAGCCCGCAATTACAGACTCGCAGAGTGGTGAGAGCGCCCCAGAGAAGGACGCTGCGGCCGAGGCCGGATCAATGTCTACGGACGATTTTACTGTTAATTCTGCACACACGAGTGGCAGCGCTGAGCAGCCTGTGAGTGTGGCTGCCGTACATGATAACGAGGCTCTGCCCAGCGCTGAGATCATAGACGCAGAATCCATACAACAGATATGAGGGGTTGAGGAGAATGTTAGGGCTGAAGGTGCGATCGATAAGATGAGCACCCCAGCGGATAACAGCGAGAGTGCTGTTCAAGAAATGGAGGATGAGACAGAGCGGGTAAAGCCCGTGACAAGAAAAAGGAAAGACGGGTCCGCATATAGCGAAGCTGCTGTTAAGCACAATAAAACTGAGAGCTCAGTCTCCGCAGCTGACGACTCTGTGAATGTTCAGGTTGAGCCTGAGGTGCCTGCAGACACGGGTACAACGAGTCAGGATGACGGCGGTGGCTCGGGGACATCAGTGAAGTCCAGTCTGTCACCTCAGCTGAGCTTCCGTGGTGGCTACAGTAACGACAGCATAATTCGCTTCGTGAAATTTATTGAGGGCAAGAGGGGTGTGAATGTTAGTCACCATTTCCCTGATCTTCAACTGTTTTTGAGCTCAGCTAAGGGGGTCCTACGCCAGGCTGCAGTTTTAGGCCTTAAAAGAACTGAAGCGCTGCGGCTGAAAAATGTTATGAGCAGAGTGAAACGCTCCTTAAATCCCAAGCCAGTATGATGCGCTGCTGGACACGTCCTTCCATGTCTTTTTTAAAGTTGTTTTTGGTGACTGCTTTTCTTTTTTGCTTTTTGATGCCTTTGTGTAACTTTGGCACTCTTAACATCAATGGATGTCGACATGACAACAAGCGGGTCACCGTGTTTGATTATCTGCTTAATAAACAGCTTGGTGTTGTGTTTTGGCAAGGGCAGGTGTTTTTGAGTCACGGGTCAAGTGTTAGTGCCGGGGTCGCCATTCTCTTTTCTACTTTTTTCTCGCCCGACTCGACTAGCGTGACAGAGGTGGTTAAAGGCAGACTGTTGAAAGTGGAAGCCAGCTTAGCGGGCACAACGTGGGTCTTTATAAATGTTTATGCACCCAATGAAGGCAGAGAGCGTTTGCAGTTTTTTTCATTGCTCCATGACTTGCTTTTGCAGTGCAAAGATGAAGATCTTGTTTTTGTGGGGGGGGATTTTAACTGCACCGATGATGCCATGTTAGATAGAAATGGCCTGGAGCCTCACCCCAGCTCCGCGGCTCACTTGAAGTCAGTCCTCAGTAAGGCCGACCTTTTTGATGTCTGGAGGGCATTACACCCAGGAATTCGCCAGTACACGTGGGTGAAGGGTTCGGCGGGCTCGATCTCCATGGCGCGACTAGACAGGGTGTATTGTTTGAATCACCACAGCAATCTTATAGCGAACTGCTCCATTCATCCTTCTGGCTTCTCTGATCACAGTCTTGTCCTTCTCAAAGTTTCTCTTCCATTTCAATCTTCTTTTCCGTCATACTGGCACTTCAATAACAGTCTACTGAAAGATGTCCGCTTCATTGAAGTTTTTGAATTCTTCTGGAAGAGGTGGAGATTGACAACATCTTCTTTTTCATCTCTGCGGCAGTGGTGGGACTGTTCAAAAACTGAAATCAAAGTGCTGTGTCAGCAATACACACAAAATGTAACTCAGAACATGAGGAAGGCAATGGCAGAGTTGGAGGAAGACATCTTAGAACTCTCTTCATCTTTGGAAAGTTCATTCAGCGATGGTGTCTTTGAGAATTTAAAGACAAAGAAACAAGATCTTATGGACTTACTGGACAGACGGGTGCATGGTGCTCTTGTGCGCTCAGGAATTCAGGAGTTGGCTGAAATGGATTCTCCTTCTCAATATTTTTTTGGACTTGAGAAAAAAAGATCACAGAGTAAAGTGATTCACGCTCTGAAAAATGAGGATGGCCGCATCATCGAGGAGCCTGAGGCCATCAGGGCTCTAGCTCAGGATTTTTATAAAAAGCTGTTCTGTGCCGAAACAACAGAAGATTCTTCTGAGACCAGGAGTCTCCTAGACAACCTGCCACAAATCCCCGAAACAGAAAAAGAGCTTCTAGATACAACCCTCAGCTTGGAGGACTTGACTACAGCCCTCAGCGGACTAAATACGGGAAAGTCACCTGGCATAGACGGCCTGACGGTTGAATTTTTTAGAACATTTTGGACTTTATTAGGTGCAGATTTATTAGCAGTCTTCAGGGAGAGCATAATGAACAATGAACTGCCATTATCATGTCGAAGGGCTGTTCTCGCTCTGCTCCCAAAAAAAGGAGATCTGTCTGACCTCAAGAACTGGCGTCCTGTTAGCCTTTTATGTACGGATTACAAGATTCTGTCCAGGGCTCTGGCTACTCGCCTGCGTAGGGTAATGGGGAGCGTCATCAGGTCAGATCAGACCTACTGTGTGCCAAACCGCTCCATCTTTGATAATATATTTCTGGTGCGAGACCTAATTACGACTTCACAGCTTTTTGGTTTAAAGGCAGGACTGATCTCTTTGGATCAAGAAAAAGCTTTTGACAGAGTGGATCACAAATATCTGTTCAGAGTTTTACAAGCTTTTGGGTTTGGGTCCTCCTTCTCCAAATATATTGAGATGCTTTACACAAATGTCTTTGGCGTTCTGAAGATTAATGGTGCCCTGACAGCCCCCTTCTCTGTCACGAGGGGTATTCGCCAGGGCTGCCCCCTCTCAGGGATGCTCTACTCTTTATCAATTGAGCCCCTCCTACAGCAGCTCAGGTGTCGTCTTTCTGGCCTCAGCATCCCAGTTTGTCCCACTACATGTTTTAAGGTCGTTGCCTACGCAGACGATGTGACTGTGTTTGTGTCTTCTTCATCTGACGTAGACACTTTAGTCAACTGCTTAGATGTTTTTCAAAGACTGACGTCAGCAAAAGTCAATTGGCTGAAGAGCAATGCTTTCTTGGTGGGTGACTGGGGACTCGCATCTCCTCCGGCTCTTCCTGAGACCCTCCAATGGAACAAGAATGTCTTTAAGTACCTGGGAGTGTATTTAGGCACGGATGGCACCGCTGTAGACAATTGGGTGGGGTGGACAGATCTGATCCAAGCAAGGCTGAACCATTGGAAGTGGCTTCTGAGGGACATTTCATGTAGAGGCAGGGTATTAATTCTGAATAACTTGATTGCCTCCATGTTTTGGCACAAGCTCAGGTGTGCTGATCCACCAGTAGCTCTGATCAAATCTGTACAGACGATCATCCTTGACTTTTTTTGGGACAGTCTGCACTGGGTCCAGAGAGGTGTGCTGCACCTACCAGTGGCAGAAGGAGGGCAGGGCCTGATTGACGTCCGGAGTAAAATCGAGGCCTTCAGGCTCCAGACGCTGCAGAGGCTGTTCTAGGGTCCAGAAGGCCTGCCTTGGAGAGACTTGGCGTTTGTACTTTTACACAAAGTGAACGAGTTCAAATTTGACAAACAGCTACTCCTCTTAGATGTTTCTAAACTAACTTTATCATTTCTGCCAAAATTTTATCAGTCCATGTTGATTACTTGGCATAGTAAGTTTAAGAGATCTTGTTTTGTTTTCGGTAATCTTCATTGTTTTTTGGAGGAACCTCTGATTTGGAATAATGTGCTGAAATCTCCTCTGCTCTGCTCATATCATTTCACCTCAGTCCTTATTAAAAGTGGAATTACGAAGATTGGCCATCTTGTTAATAACCACACTGGCACATGGCACACTGCAGCACACCTCACATCGATCCTGGGCGTGAGGTCTGAACGGCTCATACACCACTTTCTGTGCCAGTTTAAGGAGGCCTTAGTCACCTTAGGCGCAGGGTCACTGTGCCAGAGCGTCTCTTCAGACAATACGATCTTCAACTCAGATGTGAAGGAGCTCGTCATTCAAGTCAAGCCCAACGTCACAGACTGCACCGACCGGCCGGGCTCCATTCTGAGATTTGGCAACTTAATAGACAAGCAGTATGACACGATGGGAAAAATTGAGCTCTACCAGGTGTGTGTTAAGGTGACTTTCTACAGATTTCTTAGAGACTTGCCAGACACACGGTGGAGACAAGAACTGCATGTTGGAGTGAATGAAATTCCAGCGTGGAGAACTTTTTACAAACACCCACTGCAAAAAAGAATTGGCGACCTACAATGGAGGATTCTTCATGGGGCTCTTGCCACCAACTCCTTCTTATCGATTATTTCACCGGAAAGATCAGACTGTTGTCCGTTTTGTCAACAGCGAGAAACTGTCTTTCACCTTTTTTTTAACTGCAAAAGGCTCGAACCATTTTTTACATTTCTCAAGACTCTCTTTGATAGACTAGGACTGTCATTGTCACCTGTTTGCTTTATTTTTGGTGTTAAGTATACTCTGAGACAGAGAAACAAGTGTGTGCTGGGCAATTATCTTCTGGGCCAAGCAAAACTCTCAATCCTCAAAACCAGGAGGAACAAAGAGAAAACCTCAAAGACCACCGATGTGCTCCTGATGTTTAAAGTGCTGGTGAAGTGCCGATTGAAGCTGGAATTCACATACCACCACCTCATTGGAGACATGCAGACCTTCTGTGATTTATGGGGGCTTAGGGGTGTTTTATGTTCTGTTGAGAGGGACAAGTTGGTGACTGGGTGGTGACTTCTCCAAATGTCCTTCACAATATTTACATACTGGATGGTTGTAAGCATAGAACAGGAGACGTCCTGAGGAATACGGTGCTGTGTGTATAATGGAGTGTGATGTACGGGGTAGGAGACAAGTATAGGGGGAGTAAACTGATTATGAAATGTGTACTTATTAGGGACAATGATTTATATTTATGTGTGGATTAGGAGGCATATACAGGGAGTAGTGGTGTAATGAACAAATGATGAATTACTTATGTATTATGGAAATTCTGTAATATTAGGTGTGGAGTAGAAGGCGTGTACGGGGCAATAGTAGTGGAGTAATGCAACATGTTTATTAACTGCATTTTACTGCTGTGTTCATGTTTTTGTTATTGTGCTAAATAAAGTTTATTTTTAAAATTAAAAAAATATCTATCTATCTATCTATCTATCTATCTATCTATCTATCTATCTATCTATCTATCTATCTATCTATCTATCTATCTATCTATCTATCTATCTATCTATCTATCTATCTATCCATCTATTATATAGTGCCTTTCATATCTATCTATCTATCTATCTATCTATCTATCTATCTATCTATCTATCTATCTATCTATCTATCTATCTATCTATCTATTATATAGTGCCTTTCATATCTATCTATCTATCTATCTATCTATCTATCTATCTATCTATCTATCTATCTATCTATCTATCTATCTATCTATCTATCTATCTATCTATCTATCTATCTATCTATCTATTATATAGTGCCTTTCATATCTATCTATCTATCTATCTATCTATCTATCTATCTATCTATCTATCTATCTATCTATCTATCTATCTATCTATCTATCTATCTATCTATCTATCTATCTATCTATCTATCTATCTATCTATCTAATACTGAAGTGCAGGTATCAGGGTGACCAAGTGTGTAATGCATTTTCTCCCATTCATTCAGGAGCAATACGAACTAACTTCCTTCCTTCCTTCTTCCGGGTTCAGACCCCGCCCCTGACAACCTCACATCCTCCTTTTCTCCAGATGCCCCGCCTCTTCCTGTCCCTCTATTATAAAAACCCACCACCTCTGCTCTGCAGGCAGTCTTTGTAGGTGACTGAGTCTCGACAGATGACTCGTCTGAGTATAACACAGCCTTTTTTTTTTTCTCCCACGAAACTGCAATATGCGGAGGTGGTATCCTCTGCCGTCGTGTATTGGGTGCAGCAACGCACTGTACCAGTGCATGCTCCCCAGATTGACTTGACTTGACTTGTATCCTCTGTCACACACGTGTGAGTAGGAGGACGTTGTATGGACCAAGTGAAGGTAATTCCATGCCAGGCTAGGGGGTGTCGGATTGCGCTAAACCTTCTTCTGTTGTCTTAGCAGAGCAGCCGCGGGAAAACCTGTCTGACCCATCACTGAAAACGTCACTTCCGGTGCCTAAGACGACGTCATTTCTGGTTCCGACCCCTATGATGACATCAGAAGAAGGTCAATTCTGGTCACCATGCATCACTTCTGGTTTTCCCACTTAAAATTGCCATCTTCCCAAACCTCAATTAGTTCATGTCTGGACTCCAACAAGACACTTCTGTCAAACAAATCAACCCATTGCAGCCAGGGATAATATAAGGGTTGCTGCCTCAAACCGTTTTAAGTGTTTCGAGTCTGATCTTTCACACCCCCCCAAAATTATTTCCTGTGTTTGTCTCTCTTTATAAGGTATAGCGGTCTGAAGTATTTTTTTTTTGTGGTCCAGTTCCAGTGAAAGATAATGTTAATGTTACAGAGATGGGAAAGGTGCTATATAAATAAAATGCATTATTATTATTATTATTATTATTATTATTATTATTATTATTATTATTACGTTATAAGACATTTTAGACAACTATGTGCGTCCATCTTTGTGGAAGGCCCGTTTTCTGTTCCAGAATCACAAAATCAAGTCCATATAGACATGGAGGAACTCAAGTGTGAACCTTTTGGGAAGAATCTGAGCTCTGATTGCAAGCCAGGCCTCCTCATCAAACATCTCAGTGTCTGACGTTACAAATTTAGAGCTGTGGAGGTTATTATTAGGGGGGCCGGCTCCATAGTAAAGTCCATGGTTTGAAATGGGATGTCCAACAAGCTCATAGAGGTGTGATGGTCAGGTATCCACAAGTGTATTGTTAATTATAATTACACCAAGGTCATTTCTTTCCCATACTAATGGATTGCATTATAACTTATGTTTAAGTTTATTTTACACAATACAATACCAAAGAATTCTTTCTTAAAG
Organism: Erpetoichthys calabaricus; assembly: GCF_900747795.2. Classification (NCBI taxonomy): domain Eukaryota; kingdom Metazoa; phylum Chordata; class Cladistia; order Polypteriformes; family Polypteridae; genus Erpetoichthys; species Erpetoichthys calabaricus. The sequence goes on from NC_041394.2 coordinate 8,031,645, forward strand.
AGGTTCAAAGCTTAACACATAATTATTTAACTCATTTCTTTGTTCTAAAACTGATCTGCACCTTGTTTGTAAATAAACGTATTATTTAACCTTTCCCAGCTGCCCCGTAATGGCAGCCGTAATCTCACAAAACCACAGAGAACAAAAAAGAAATGCCGTCTACTGCAATTAGAAAAATGCTGAAGCACCGAGACAGCATCCTTGAGAGGATGAAGAAAATTAAAGTGGCATTTAACATAGTAAATGCTGACATTTCAAAAGATCACATTCATTTTTAGTTATCTCTCGATGAGAATATCAATACACTCTGTATTTGCTCTCAACGTATAGATCATTTTAAATAATCTTATGTTTTAACTGATTAATAAACAAAAAAGAATGAACGTTCAGACATGCTGACTTAAAAACAGCATTTTACAAGAAAATAACCTACGTAAAATATGTCTTCCAATCTTCTGTTTAATTTCTCCAAGCGTTCTCTCTGTCAGTTTTTATCTATAAGCATATGTTTCATTAAATACTGATTCCTCTTTATGAATTATTTATTTAGTTTTACGATATGATTCTAATTTCTCTTACAAAAAATATGTTGGCATTAACAAACATATTTTTCTCTTCATATAACTACATTAAAGTGGGTTTTAACAGTTTTTTCAGTTAAATATTTAACTTATAAATACTCAGAAACAAATAGATAATCATACAAAGAAGCATATGATGAGAGCAGTAGTCACTGCTCCTAAGAAATTTAATTTAACGTCACCTTAAAATTAAACCGTGTAACAATCATAATCCACATTTAATAAAAGGACAAGTGTCAGTGTGTTTGTCCAGTTGCTATATCTCTGTCATTCCAACAGATGACACCTCACAAACATTTCCAATAATTAAAAGCATTGCATGTGTTATTCCAACAGATGGCGCATCCCAAACATTATCACTGCTTTTACAAATCCCGTACCAAAAGGTGTATCTCAAAGACATATGTATTGTATTTGTCATTCCAACAGCTGGTGCCTCACAAACATTTAGAGTAATAAAATGCTTTTACGAATCCCTTATCAAATGTCATATAATAGAGACATATGCATTGATTTTTGTCATTCCAGCAGATGGTGCATTAATAAACCTTAATATTGCTTTGCGAATCCCATATCAAATGGCATATAATAGAGAAATATGCATTGCATTTGTAATTCCAGCAGATGGCACATTAAAAAACCTTAATACTGCTTTTACGAATCCCATATCAAATGGCATATAAGAGGGACATATGCATTGTATTTGTTATTCCAACAGATGGTGCATCCCAAACATTAACACTGCGTTTACAAATCCCATACTAAAAGGTGTATAACTGAGACATACACAATGCATATATTATTCCAACAGATGGTGCCTCACAAACATTTATAGTAATAAAATGCATTGCATTTGTCATTCCAAAAGATGGTATATCACAAACATTAAAACTGCTTTTACAAATCCCATGTCAAATGGCATATAATAGAGACATATGCATTGCATTTGTAATTCCAGCTGATGGTGCATTAAAAAACCTTAAAATTCCTTTTACAAATCCCATACCAAATGGCATATAACAAAGACATATGCATTGTATTTGATCTTCCAGCAACTGCTGCATTAAAAAACCTTAATATTGCTTTTACGAATCCCATACCAAATGGCATATAACAAAGACATATGCATTGTATTTGATCTTCCAGCAACTGCTGCATTAAAAAACCTTAATATTGATTTTTTGAATCTCATACCAAACGGCATATAACAAAGACATATGCATTGTATTTGTCATTCCAGCAGGTGGCACAGCACAGATACTAATACTTCTCTTATGAATCCCATGCTAAATGGCATATAACAGAGACATATGCATTGCATCTGTCATTCCAGCAGATGGTACATCACAAACATTTGCAGTAATGCAGTTTATTATTATTTTTGTGATGAGCCATCTGTTGGAATGACAAATGCAATGCATTTTACTACTACAGACATTACAAAATACATTCCAATATATGGTGTGCTGCAAGCACTGAGATCTACATTGACCATTTTGATTTCAACTTCTCTTAGATGTGCAGCACAGGTAATATTTATATACTTCTATATGCAATGCAAAGTTGAATGACTAATTCACTCACCCAATCAACAAAAACTCCATTTCTGATTTACTTTAAAAGTTACAATTTTGTAGGATTGTACATCGTGGTCAGTAGGCATCTGCTAAGATCAGATAATTCAATATATCAATATTTAGAGTTAAATTCTCCACACCAAAATAGAAAAGCTAAATATCGCAAAAACATCAAAAATGCTTTGACTGATTTTATTGAAATGTGTTTTTTTTATTTGTTAAAATGCATTAATATTATGCTAACTTACAAGCTCTGCACTGTGCTGAGAGTGTGCTTTATGCAAATGAAGGACGGAGTAGAAGCGATTGAGGCGCCGAAGAGCTGCACCAGCCAATAGGGCGGATTAACGACTGAAGAGGAGGTGGCGTCCTGGACACAAAAAAAGAGATGTCATCACATTTGGAGTCTACAGTCAGGGAAGAAATGGAAGATGAAAGTGTGGCAAAGACGAAGAAAGTTGTGAAGGTCAAAGGTTCACTATTGACCCCGAGTGTTAGAGTCAGACGCTGTGGCTGTAAGTGTAGGACGTGGAAGCGATGTCCTCTGATCCAAGACCAACCAGGAGCTATGTGGTGGCTTCAGAGTCCTAAACCTCTGATATATTGCACCCTGATCTTTTTCTAGATTACTAGGGGGCTTCGCTCGCCAACCCCTGTGTTTGGTTAATCGGATATACAATTTAATTTTTTTTTTCTTTGGAATTGTTTCAATTTCATTATTTGCACTTTTACTTTAAAGCTTCATTAAAAACAATATTTCTTGGAGACACATTGTGACAACACAACGTATAACTGCCCGTGAGTGAATATTGTTTCTGTTTCTCTAATAAATAATCTGACTTTTTCTAATGTTTGTCACAAGCATGATGGTTCTTGCAAAGAGAGATGGATGTGCAGTACAAGCGCAAAAGCGAGTGCCTCCAACATTCTTGGGCACGCTGACCTCACTTTTATATTGAGGTAAATTGACATAAATATGCTTTAACGTGTCTCTGGTATCGTCTTCTGGTTTGCTTTCAGAATAAACACATCAAAACAATGTTGGTGGGACGGAGTCCAAACTCCAGATATCGTGTTGACATATTATATTGATATTCAAAAGTGTCAAAACGTCAATGATGTGTATTTCAAAACCCTGACGTGCTAACTTAATAATATATGAAGTCGGTGTGAAAAACTTAATAAAGAGATGCACTGAAGATCCCAGAAGCAAACAAAAAATATTTTTTTGTAGACCAGTGATATTTTAAAACTGTTACTAACCCTTCACCATTCTTGGTGTCCTCATGTGACACTTGGTGCCAGATAGTTTGCCTGCCTATGGAAATGTCTATGCATACTCTAGAATAACAATGCCATGCGCTGTATTATTTTCAGAAACACTCTGTTAATGTACTGACAACCAATTGCTGGTCCTTCAATATACTGTTTCTTATGTTGCAGGTAAGGCCTTGTTCTTTTCATTTTCATTGCCAGTTTTCATATTGGGGCGGCACGGTGGCGCAGTGGTATGGCTGCTGCCTTGCAGTTAGGAGACCTGGGTTCGCTTCCCGAGTCCTGCCTGTGTGGAGTTTGCATGTTCTCCCCATGTCTAACTGTACTAACCCCTACTCTCTCTTCTGTTTCTTTTTCCAGTGTCCTTTTGGTGGTGGCACCATCTACTCAAAGCACCGTGATGTTCCAATGTTGATGGATTAAAAGCCAGAAGTCTGCACGACCACCATCATCAAGTCCTTCCATGAGAACCCTAAATACAAAGAGGACGGTTCATTTATGTTAGGTAGAATGCTCAATTTACCAGTCGATCTATGCTCCTACACTCACCTATGGTCATGAGCTATGGGTAGTGACCGAAAGAACGAGATTGCGAATACAAGCGGCTGAAATGAGTTTCCTCTGCAGGGTTCCCTCTTAAAGATAGGGTGAGAAGCTCAGTCATCCGGGAGGCGCTCCTCCGCATCGAGAGGAGTCAGATGAGGTGGCTCGGGCATCTGATCAGGATGCCTCCTGGACGCCTCCCTGGTGAGGTGTTCCGGGCACGTCCAACCAGGAGGAGGCCCCGGGGAAGACCCAGGACATGCTGGAGGGACTATGTCTCCCGGCTGGCCTGGGAACACATCAGGATTCTCCTGGAAGAGGTGGAAGAAGTGGCCGGGGAGAGGGAAGTCTGGGCATCTCTGCTCAAGCTGCTGCCCCTGCGACCCGACCTCGGATAAGCGGAAGAGGATGGATGGATAGGTAGAATGCCCAGAGGGGACTGGGTGGTCTCGTGGCCTGGAACCCTTATTTGTTTCTCCAGCCATCTGGAGTTTTTTTTTTGTTTTTTCTGTCCCCCCCTGGCCATCGGACCTTAATCTTTTTCTATGTTAACTAATGTTGTCTTATTTTAATTTCTTATTTTGTCTTTTATTTTTCTTTTCTTCATTATGTAAAGCACTTTGAGCTACTTTTTGTATGAAAATGTGCTATATAAATAAATGTTGTTGTTGTTATTGTGTCTGCGTGGGGTTCCCTCCGGGTGCTCCGGTTTCCTCCCACAGTCCAAAGACATGCAGATGAGGTGCACTGGCGATTCTAAATTGGTCCTGGTGTGTGCTTGGTGTGTGTGGGTGTGTGCCCTGTGGTGGACTGGCGCCCTGCCCAGGATTTGTTCCTGCCTTGCGCCCTGTGTTGACTCGGAATGGCTCCAGCAGATCCCTGTGTTAGGATATAGAGGATTGGATAATGACTGACTGACTAGTTTTTATATTTTTATGGTTCTGATGGAATTTTTGTTAATACCTTCATGTTTTCTTATTCTTTAAAATGTATGCACAGTCAGGTGCATAAGTATTTGGAAAGTGACAGAATTTTCATAATTTTTTTCTCTGTATGCCACCACAATGGGTTTGAAATAAAGTAATCATTGTGTGACTGCAGCGGTGGGCTGGCACCCTGCCCGGGGTTTGTTTCCTGCCTTGTGCCCTGTGTTGGCTGGGATTGGCTCCAGCAGACCCCCGTGACCCTGGAGTTAGGATATAGCGGGTTGGATAATGGATAGATGGATGGATTATGTGACTGAAGTGTAGACTTTCCGCTTTAATTGAAGAGGTTTAAAAAAATATCGTATGTGCCGTTTACGAATGTAATGATTCAGTCATAAGAATCAAATGAATGAGAACCATGTGACTCATTCCTTGGTAACGATTCAGCCCCACAAATCAAATGAACGAGAGCCGTGCTGCTCAATCACCGGAAATGATTCTGTTCACAGATCAAATGAACAAGATTGGTGTACCTCGTTCTCTGATAGCGATTCAGTTCGTCAATTAAATGAACAAGAATTGTGTCCCTCGTTTTCAGGTAGTGATTCAGTTCATGAATTAAATAAATGACAATTGTTTGATTCATTCACAGGTCACGATTAAGTTCAAACTTGAAAGAATCAGTGAATGACACATGGCGGCTGCAGTCAATGAGTCATAAAAATTGTGAGTTAAACTAAAGTTGAAAGCCAGTTATTTTTAAAAAGAAATAAAGTAATATTTTTATATGGCTTTGTTTTGTGTGCCTAATTTGTTTGAAATAGTTCAAATATATAGAGACTCTTCAGTGACTGAGAATTGTGTGCCTACTTCTCGGGTAAAGATTCCGTTTACAAATCAAATAAATGAGAATTGTGTGCCTCATTCTGAAATAGTGATTTAGTTTAAGGATCAAATGAATGAGAATCATATGCCTCGTTCTTGGGTAATGATTGAATGACACATACCCAGTGCATTCAAAGAGCTGTAAAAAGTGCTGCATATAAGTCAGGTCTTGAAACCCGAAAAATTGATCATAAAATTAGACCCCGTCTTATACGCCCGTTCAAAAATGCGACACTTCATTTTTTTTTTTTTTACATTTTCTTGCCTCCTTCACTCTCACATCAGTTTCTCAGGCACATCGAATTTTGTTGCAGCAGCACAGTAACCGATTTCTTTTGCCACTTCAACGACTTTTAATTTAAAACAAGCTTCATATTTTCTTCTGATCGAACGCTCCATCATAGATAAAGGATGTTCTTATGATAAAGGTGTATGAGGGTGTGAGATACAAAAAACACAAATCAGTGCAAACGTCTCTTTGGAATAGTTTGGGTATTACCGTGTGGTCACGTTGGCAAAATACATAGAAAATAAAGGTTGTGTGCTCCATGGTTACTCTCTCAGGTGAGTGTTATCCATTCATCCATTTTCCAACCTGCTGAATCCAAACACAGGGTCACGGGGGTCTGCTGGAGCCAATCCCAGCCAACACAGGGCACAAGGCAGGAACCAATCCCGGGCAGGGTGCCAACCCACTGCAGCAGGTGAGTGTTAGCATATCATAATTCCTTGGAGCAATTCAATTTATTAAAACCGACATTGTAAAATACCAGAAATTATACAGTAAAATCAAGCCCCGACTAATCCATGGTAGAATTTATCCACGGTATGTGCTAAAGCTGAAAGCAGGTAACTGTTAAAATTTAGAATCATATTTTTATACGGTTCTGTTTTGTATGATTTACTTGTTTCGAAGCACAAAGAACAACAACAAAGCACCTTAGAGAATCACAAGTGAACAAGAATTATTAACCTCCTCCTCGGGTAATGATTCAGTTCATGAATCAAATGAAAATCACGTGCCTCTGTCTTGCGTAGTAATTCAGTTCGCGAAGCCCACGAACAAGAGTCACATGACTCGTCCTCGAGTAACGATTCATTTTAAACTCAAAAGAATCAGTGGATGACGGTAGTCCGGTGCCGTCAATGAGCCGTTAAAAGTAAAGTTGAAAGTAAGTAATCGCTACAAATTTTAAAAAGAAGTATTTGGTAAGGTTCGATTTTGTGTGACTAATTTGTTAAATGTACAAAATGGGAAATGAGCATATTATTTTAATATTATGTTTATATATCGTTTTCAAATAAATTTTACAAAACAAATGGGTTGGCATCCTGCCCAGGATTGTTTCCTGCCTTGTGCCCTGTGTTGGCTGGGATTGGCTCCAGCAGACCCCCGTGACCCTGTGTTCGGATTCAGCGGGTTAGAAAATAGATGGATGGATGGAAATAATGCATAAATTCAAACACAAATGTTATTGTATCGCACTTCTATGATGAATAAGCGACTCATCAGTGAGAGAGTTCTTGTCTACCAGTAACGTTTCAGTTCAAACTTGAAAGAAGAATCACAATTGAAGTTAACGAGAATCATGAATCATGTGCTGCTTTGCAGTAAGGAGATTGTGGGTTCACTTCCTGGGTCCTCCCTGAGTGGAAAAGCACTATATAAATGTAAGAAGTATTGTTATTTAGAGAGTGCAGGCAGGATGGAGTGGGTGGAGAAGAGTGTCAGGAGTGATTTGTGACAGACAGGTATCAGCAAGAGTGAAAGGGAAGGTCTACAGGACGGTAGTGAGACCAGTTGTGTTATATGGGCTGGAGACGGTGGCACAGGAGACAGAGCTGGAGGTGGCAGAGTTAAAGATGCTAAGATTTGCATTTGACAAGGATGGACAGGATTAGAAATGAGGACATTAGAGGCTCAGCTCAAGTGGGACAGTTGAGAGACAAAGTCAGAGAGGCGAGATTGCATTGGTTTGGACATGTGCAGGGGAGAGATGAGGGGTATATCGGGAGAAGGGTGCTAAGGATAGAGCTGCAAGGCAAAAGGAAAAGAGAAAGGCCTAAGTCAGCAGTTCTCAATCTGTGGGGCGCGTAACAAAAAAGGGGGCGTGAATGTTGCCATATGTGGCGTAATTTTGCTATTCGTAGGGAAATTTTAAACTTTTCAATTTTAATTTTAAGCGGTGTATCAGCAGCAAAAAATATAGGAATACATTTTATTAGGGTTTCAAAAAAACGTTAGGGGGGGCGCAATTAAAACCATTATGAAAACTCGGGTCACAAATACTTAAAGGTTGAATAACGCTGCCCTAAGTGAAGGTTTATAGATGTGGTGAGAGAAGACATGCAGGTGATGGGTGTGACAGATCAAGATGTAGAGGACAGAAAGAGATGGAAAAAGATGATCCGCTGTGGCGACCCCTAATGGGAGCAGCTGAAAGAAGAAGGAGAAGATTATTATGTGGGTGGCTAACGACATCACCTGTGTGCTGCTGCACTCCTGTTAACCTCCACTGAATTGATGTGTTTGAGCCGAGGAATCCATTCGTATGACTCACTAAGAGTTGTTCAAAAACAAAAAAAATTAGCCAATCGTCCATCGCTATAGCTTTCAGTGGGTGGAACCCCAAGAGGCGGGGCCACCATTACATTACTGCTGAGGGACCGCCCTCTGCCTGTATATTTCAGGCTGGAAAGTTAGTCGTTTGTTGAAGTTGGTAAAATGTTTTAGTAAGTATAGAACTGGATTTTCTGGTTTATGAATTTTGGAGATTGGTCTTTTTGATTTGCATGTTGGATTTTAGACTTGCAATTTTGAGATTTTTTATTATTTTTGTTATCAAATCCATGTTTTATCTTTGTGGGTCTTGTTCTTCCGGACGGTTTACTTTTTTTCCCCCCTCCCCTGACGACCATTTCATTAGTTCTGGAATATTTATGAATATTACTAAACTGTTTAATCCCCTTGGGAATAATAAAGTATCTATCTATCTATCTATCTATCTATCTATCTATCTATCTATCTATCTATCTATCTATCTATCTATCTATCTATCTATCTATCTATCTATCTATCTATCTATCTATCTATCTATCTATCTATCTATCTATCTATCTATCTGCCAATCACTGCCAGGAGCTTCCCTGTCACCCTATAAATCCCGAGGGTCTCCCACAATTGTGAATGCGCTCCCTGAGTTTGTCGAGTTCTTGTGTTCTTTTAGCTGTGCCTTATGCTTCTGGATTTTTTAACCTGTGCTTTGTTTTTCAACAGCTCTCTTTGGATTCTGTTTTGAAACTTTGTTTGCTTTGGATTGCCTTGTTTGGCTCAAAAGAGTGTCTGTGTACTTGGAATACTACTTTGTGAAGAATAAATCTTTAATTATATAAAGATTCTGTGAGGGCCATTTTCTATCTATCTATCTATCTATCTATCTATCTATCTATCTATCTATCTATCTATCTATCTATCTATCTATCTATCTATCTATCTATCTATCTATCTATCTATCTATCTATCTATCTAATCCTCAGCCCCATTCTGGGCCTGTACAAGCCAGGAAGCCTGCTGTTTGAGTTTTGGGTCAGGCTGCCTGGGGTGAAGCTTATCTTTAGGTTACAAACCCAGGGAGTGCTACACTATTGATTCCTATTCAGTACTTGTTTATATGTTCGAATTTTCGTTTCAAGTGATGTCATCATGTTGCTATTTTGTGAATTTCTGTTTTATGGGTGCTGCCATTATTTTGAGATGCAAGAAATGCGCACACAGCACTACCCCGTGGTGTCATTTGCACATTAAGCTCAGGCTGGGCACATTAAGCTATGTTTGAACTTTAAAATAAAAAGGAAAGACATTGTGAAACATTGGTTTTGCAATACATTAATTACGAAGGAAATGCTTTTGATGCTGATATTTTTGTTTCATGACTTTGTTTTCCTGTTGCGATTAGAACAATTACTTTCATCTAGCATCTTTTGTATCGACATTTTGCTTGCATCTTTGACAACTCGTAAGCATTTTCTCTCCAAAATTGTGATAATCGACCTCTGCCAATCACTCCACAATCTTTAAAAACAGGCGTTTCCATCCAATTTTGCAGCAATTAATAGAACCAAGCCATAATTTAGAGTTCCTTACCTGTACACAAGGGTGTCGTCTGTTGAGCTGTTGTACTGAACCTGGTACATTCGAATCCCTGGAATATGCCTCTGGACCGGCCACTTAACCAGAGCCGAGTTTGTTGTGAGTTCAACCAAAATCACCTTCCTGTCCGGTGTAGATTTAGTATCATTGGTAGATGGAGAAGTAGATTTAGCTGAAGTGAGAATATCCGAAGGTCCAGGTTCTGGCTCCCGAACCCGACTCGTGCTGTTGGCAAGATGGGGTAGAGGATTCACTACAAGCTCTACAGGAGCCGTTGATTCCCCGGCAGCATTAGATGCAATGCAAGTAAAAACTCCAGTATCCTTTACGGTAGCAATGTTAATTTCTAAACTCCCATTGTCAAAGGAAACAGTCCTGGAGGTATTGGATATCAGTTTCCCCTCTGGAGAAACCCAGTGGATGGATGGATCGGGATCTCCATTAGCTTTACACTTGAGACTGATTGACTGGCCTTCCATTACAAATGTCTTGGGGGATTTCCTTGTGATAACAGGAGGATCACAAATGAACTCCTCTTCCGGGATAGTCCAGAAGTATTTCGCCGTTAGATCGGGGGGAGAGGCACAGGTTTCCAAGTCATCCTCCCTAGTCAGTCTTCGGAGCCACAGCAGCTCACAATTGCAGTGTAAAGGATTCCCACCAAAGCTGAGAACCAGAGAGGTTAAGGGTGATCCCTTGGATTTGGCATAGACAGGAATTCTCAGAAAAAGGGGGTCCGGAGGAATTTTTTTTAGTTTGTTTGAGGTCATATCCAATCGTGCAAGCTTGTGGAGATTTGAGAAAATCCCTTCGGGAACAAAATCGATTAAGTTGTGATCCATATTTAACGTATTGACATTTGTCAGGCGTCCAATCGTGTCCCAAGGGATGTTGACTAAGTTATTGTAGGAAAGATCCAAATCTTCTAAAGTGCCTAGAAAGTCGTCAAAAGAATTGGGAGAGATTTCATGCAGCTGGTTGTTGCTGAGAATCAGGTGTCTCAGATTCGTCAGACCTCGGAAGTGGTCATCCCCAACAACTGTCAGTCGATTACTGTCCAAGTGGAGGGCCCGCAGCCCCTTTAAGTCAGCAAAGGTATAAGGCATTATCTGGCTTATTGTGTTCCTGGACAGAGTTAGGTGTAAGAGGCTGGTCATGTTGGCAAAATCCTTCCTCCGCACCACAGTAATGAAATTGTCTGTTAACCGGAGTTCTACAGTTCTTCGGTCAATAACTGTTGGTACAAACAACAGACCTGTCTTGGCACACAGGATGGCAAAGGAGGGTGAAAGGGTCTGGCACATGCACCGTTTAGGACACACCTGTGCCTTTATTGAGGTGCTAAGCATCAGAAGGTAAAATATAAGCCTCTCCATGGTCCGGCTGTGACCTGAAACTTAAAAACAAGAAGAAATATCAAATAAAGGCGAATATGCATTATAGTAAATCTAGTAAGAGCATGCATGTTACCCTTTGTAAATTCTTTAATATTAGGGCACTGGTTTATGTACTGTATAGGTCAACACATCTGCAGTGTAAACTTGCATCATCCTTTTTTGATGGAAGTTTTTTACAAGTATAAAATCAAAATTTAAAATCCTTTACATACTGTAAGCGTAAAATGGAACAATCATATTTTAAATTTGTTACTGCATATGCATATTGTTATGATATATGTTACTGGAGACTAAGACAGAGAAAGGTGCGGCACTTAAGTCTAAAACAGCAAAGACTGTGATGAGTGATAGTGTGTTTCTCTGATCAGGATATATATATTTTTTTATTTAATAATTTTATTTTAAGAAAGTAACATAGCATGAAATCAAGCAAAGAAATTTGTAGAAATTATAGAATAAATGTATTTATTTATTTATTTATAAAGCACTTAAACAACATCAAGGCTGACCAAAATGCTGTACAATAAGATAGATAGATAGATAGATAGATAGATAGATAGATAGATAGATAGATAGATAGATAGATAGATAGATAGATAGATAGATAGATAGATAGATAGATAGATAGATAGATAGATAGATAGATAGATAGATAGATAGATAGATAGATAGATAGATAGATAGATAGATACTTTATTAATCCCAAGGGGAAATTCACATACTCCAGCAGCAGCATACTGATAAAGAACAATATTAAATTAAAGAGTGATAATAATGCAGGTATAACAGACAATAACTTTGTATAATGTTAACGTTTACCCCCCAGGTGGAATTGAAGAGTCACATAGTGTGGCGGAGGAACGATCTCCTCAGTCTGTCAGTGGAGCAGGACGGTGACAGCAGTCTGTCGCTGAAGCTGCTCCTCTGTCTGGAGATGATCCTGTTCAGTAGATACAGTGGATTCTCCATGATTGACAGGAGTCTGCTCAGCGCCCGTCGCTCTGCCACGGATGTCAAACTGTCCAGCTCCGTGCCTACAATAGAGCCTGCCTTCCTCACCAGTTGTCCAGGCGTGAGGCGTCCTTCTTCTTTATGCTGCCTCCCCAGCACACCACCGCGTAGAAGAGGGCACTCGCCACAACCGTCTGATAGAACACCTGTAGCATCTTATTGCAGATGTTGAAGGACGTCAGCCTTCTAAGGAAGTACAGTCGGCTCTGTCCTCTCTTGCACAGAGCACCAGTATTGGCAGTCCAGTCCAATTTATCATCCAGCTGCACTCCCAGGTACTTATAGGTCTGCACCCTCTGCACACAGTCACCACTGATGATCATGGGGTCCATGAAGAGCCTGGGTCTCCTAAAATCCACCACCAGTTCCTTGGTTTTGCTGGTGTTCAGGTGTAGGTGGTTTGAGTCACACCATTTAACAAAGTACTTGATTAGGTTCCTATAGTTATCCTCCTGCCCACTCCTGATGCAGCCCACGATAGCAGTGTCGTCAGCGAACTTTTGCACGTGGCAGGACTCCGAGTTGTATTGGAAGTCCGATGTATATAGGCTGAACAGGACCGGAGAAAGTGCAGTCCCCTGCAGCGATCCTGTGCTGCTGACCACGATGTCAGACCTGTAGTTCCTGAGATGCATACTGAGGTCTGTTTTCATACCACCAGGTATGAATCTACTCCCATCTCTGTCAGCTTGTCTCTAAAGAGCAGAGGTTGGATGGTGTTGAAGGCGCTAGAGAAGTCCAGAAACATAATTCTTACAGCACCACTGCCTCTGGCCAAGTGAGAGAGGGATCGGTGCAACATATAGATGATGGCATCCTCTGCTCCCACCTTCTCCTGATATGCAAACTGCAGAGGGTCGAGGACGTGTTGAACCTGTGGCATCAGGTGGTGAAGAAGCAGCCGCACCATGGTCTTCATCACATGTGACGTCAGAGCGACAGGCCGGAAGTCATTCAGCTCACTAGGACGTGATACCTTTGGGACTGGGGTGATACAAGATGTTTTCCAAAGCCTCGGGACTCTCCCCTGTTCCAGGCTCAGGTTGAAGATGCGCTGTAGAGGACTCCCCAGCTCTAACGCAAAGGCTTTCAGCAGTCGTGGCGATACTCCATCTGGACCCACTGCTTTGCTGGCATGAAATCTCTTCAGCTCTTTGCTCACTTGCGCTGCTGTAATTATGGGTCGGGGGAAACTCTCTCCTATGCTGGTATCAGCAGAAGGATGGGTGGAGGGTGCAGTACTCTGAGGTGAGAGTGGGTTAGGGTGGTCAAACCTGTTAAAAAAGTTGTTCATCTGGCTTGCTCTCTTCACGTCTCTCTCGATGGTGGCACCCCGTTTCGAGCTGCAGCCAGTGATGATCTTCATCCCATCCCATCCTTCCTTCATGCTGTTATTCTGCAACTTCTGCTCCAGCTTTCTCCTGTACTGATCCTTTGCCCTGAGCTGGACTTGGAGTTCCTTCTGCACGCGCTTGAGCTCTTGCTGATCACTGCCTTTAAAAGCCCCTTTCTTCTGTTTCAAAAGGCCCTTGATGTCACTTGTAATCCATGGCTTGTTAGCATAGCAACGTACTGTTCTTACTGGAACTACAATGTCCATACAGAAGTTGATGTAGTCAGTAGTGTAGTCAACAACCTCCTCAATGTTCTCAGTATGTGACCCCTGCAGGATATCCCAGTCTGTAGTTCTAGTCTCTCAGACCCTGCTCTGCCTCAGGGGACCACTTCCTGAATGAGCGTGTGGTTGTAGGTAGGACCATCACTCTTGGTTTGTAGTGAGGCTGAAGCAGAACCAGGTTATGATCTGCTTTCCCAAGCGCAGGCAGCGGGGGGACACTGTATGCATTCTTAACGTTTGCATACAGTAGGTCAATAGTCTTATTTCCCCAGGTGTTACCATCCACATACTGGGAGAAAGCAGGTAATGTTTTGTCCAGCATCACATGGTTAAAGTCTCCAGCGATTAGCACAAGTGCCCAACATATAAGACACACAATAACCAAAAGGGTAAAAGAAACAGAAACACATAAGAGCTGAAGAAATTCATAATAAAAAGTACACATAGTCAACATCTCACACTGGGTCAAAGGACAGGGAGTAAAAGTGTGTTTTTAAATAAGATTTAAAGACAACAAGTGAAGGAGCCTGCCTAATGTGCAATGGCAAATCATTCCAGAGTTTTGGAACTCTAAGTTTACATCGTGTCTTAGGAACAAGTAAAAACCTCTGGTCTGCTGATCTGAGAGAGTGAGACGGTAGATATGGGTGCAGCAGTTCCGACAGATAAAATGGAGCACAACCATTAAAGGATTTAAAAACAAATACATGGATCTCTCCTGGGTCCACTGCTCTTTTCAATGTCGGGGCATAACATGAACTACCACAGCTATGCTGACGACACACAACTGTATTTATCAATAGCGCCTGATGACCCAGACTCTCTTGATTCACTGACCCCAATGTCTTACTTGTGTTTCTGAATGGATGAGTAGTGATTTTCTCAAACTAAATAAGGAGAAAACAGAAATTTAAGTGATTGGCAAAAATGGATATAATGAGGATATTAGAAACAAACTTGATCCATTAGGCTTAAAAGTCAAGACAGAGGTAAAGAATTTAGGGGTAACTATTGACTATTGACTCACACCTGAATTTTAAATCACATATTAATCAGATTACTAGGACAGAATTTTTTCACTTAAGAAATATAGACCTCTTATAACATTGCAAGATGCTGAGAAATGAGTTCACGCTTTTGTTTTTAGTTGACTAGATTACTGTAACGCACTCCTCTCAGGACCACCCAAAAAAGACATCAATAGACTGCAACGAGTGCAGAATGCAGTTGCAAGAATCTTAACTAGGAAAAGAAAATCCGAGCACATCACCCCAGTCCTGATGTCACTACACTGGTTACCTATGCCATTTAGAATTGACTTTAAAATACTGCTTATGGTTTACAAAGCCTAAAGTAATCTCACTCAGTCCTATATTTCAGAATGTCTCTCACCTTACACTCCAAATCGTAACCTTAGATCATCAAATGAGGGTCTGCTTAGAATTCCAAGAGCTAAACTTAAAAGAAGTGGTGAGGCGGCCTTCTGCTGTTATGCACCTAAAATCTGGAATAGCTCACCGATAGAAATTCACAAGTCTAATAAAGTGGAGCACTTTAAAACACTGCTGAAAACTCATTATTGTAACATGGTTTTCTCGTAGCTCATTTTAGTGTAACCCTGATATTCTGTATATGCATTGAATGATCATTTTCCATACTAACCCCTACTTTCTCTGCTGTTCTTTTTCCGTTTTTTTTGTGATGCTGATCTCCACCCTCATGACTCGATCAAAGCACGGTGCAGTCACTACATTGATGGATTAAAGGCTAGAAGTCCACATGACCGTCATCATCAAGTTCTTCCATGTGAACCCTGAAAACCCTGAGTACCGATTGAGATCATTGATGTTAGGTAGAATGCCTAGAGGGGGCTGGGTGGTCTCGTGGCATTGGAGCCCCTTCAGATTTTGTTTTTTTTTTCTCCAGCAGTCTGGAGGCTTTTTTTTTTTTTCCTGTCCTCCCTGGCCATCGGACCTGACTTTTATTCTATGTTAACCCTTAAACTTCCACATACTTGGAGGATGATGCACCCCTGGATGCCAAATACTTTTTTGCTGCACTTTTTAATGAAACATCACAATTCAGCAAGAAAATGTCAAATTTTAATGGAACACATATTGTTTTCATGCACAGATCATCACAATTACTGAAACACTGCCAACTGTAAAAAAAAAACTACTGCAACAATCTATTATTATGTGTACAAAGTGCAACTGATGCCATCGATGAAATTCAGTAAATCACTGAGCCAACTGCCTCTGAACTGGCTGCACACAAACACACAGGGGCCAACGCTGACACTTGCAGGCCAGTCTAGTGCAGCGGCTGAATCCCAGGGACAGTGATGCTGAGTCACTAGGTGGCGCCAGTGGGCATGAGCTGGCTGCTCAACGAATGTACGACATGGACTGATCAGCTCCAGCGTGTTGGGAAATTGCACTGGGAAGCGACTATTGCCGGTTGTGGCATTCAACGAATGTACTTTGCTGAATATACTGGGCTACAGCGTACTGGCAAATTGCATTGGGAACCAAGTAGAGCCGGTTCTGGTGGTTTAAGGGTTAATTAGTATTACCTAATGTTATTTTTATAAATATACAGTACGGTGCAAAAGTTTTAGGCAGGTGTGAAAAAAGGTGTAAACAAAGAATGCTTTCAAAAATGGAAGTGTTAATCATTTATTTTCATCAATCAACAAAATGCCGTGAATGAACAAAAGAGAAATCTAAATCAAATCAATATTTGGTGTGACCACCCTTTGCCTTCAAAACAGCATCAATTCTTCTAGGTACACTTGCACACAGTTTTTGAAGGAACTCGGCTGGTAGGTTGTTCCAAACATCTTAGAGAACTAACCCCAGATCTTCTGTGGATGTAGGCTTCCTCACATCCTTCTGTCTCTTCATATAATCCCAGACACACTCGATGATGTTGAGATCAGGGCTCTGTGGAGGCCATACCATCACTTCCCAGGACTTCTTGTTCTTCTTTACGCTGAAGATAGTTCTTAATGACTTTGGCTAAATGTTTGGGGTCGTTGTCCTGCTGCAGAATAAATTTGGGGCCAAACATACGCCTCCCTGATGGTATTGCATGATGGATAAGTATCTGCCTGTATTTCTTAGCATTGAGAACACCATTAATCCTGACCAAATCTCCAACTCCATTTGTAGAAATGCAAACCCAAATGTTCAAGGAACCTCCACCATGCTTCACTGTTGCCTCCAGACATTCATTATTGTACCGCTCTCCAGCCCCCCGATGAACAAACTGCCTTCTGCTACAGCCAAATATTTCAAATTTTGACTCATCAGTCCAGAGCACCTGCTGCCATTTTTCTGCACCCCAGTTCCTATGTTTTCGTGCATACTTGAGTCGCTTGGCCTTGTTTCCACGTCGGAGGTATGGCTTTTTGGCTGCAACTCTTCCATGAAGACCACTTCTGGCCAGACTTCTCCGGACAGTAGATGGGTGTACCTGGGTCCCACTGGTTTCTGCCAGTTCTGAGCTGATGGCACTGCTGGACATCTTCCGATTTCGAAGGGTAATAAGCTTGATGTGTCTTTCATCTGCTGCACTAAGTTTCCTTGGCTGACCACTGCGTCTACGATCCTCAGCGTTGCCCATTTCTTTGTGCTTCTTCAAAAGAGCTTGAACAGCACATCTTGAAACCCCAGTCTGCTTTGAAATCTTTGTCTGGGAGAGACCTTGCTGATGCAGTAGAACTACCTTGTGTCTTGTTGCTGTGCTCAATCTTGCCATGACATGAAACTGTCTTCCACAATCTCACCTTGGTAGCAGAGTTTGGCTGTTCCTCACCCAGTTTGAAGCTGTTTCTGTTTCAGTTAATGACTGTGTTCCAACCTACGTGTGACATTGATGATCATTAGCACCTGTTTGGTAGAACTGGTTGATCAAACACCTGACTAGAATCCTTCAAAATCCTGACTTTGTGCAAGTGGACCTATAAGAATATTTGCTGGTTTGAAGGCAAAAGGTAGGAACACCAAATATTGATTTGATTTAGATTTTTCTTTTGTTCGCTCACTTTGCATTTTGTAAATCGATAACAATAAACAATCATTATTTATATTTCTGAAAGCATTCTTTGTTTACAGCATTTTTTTCACACCTGCCTAAAACTTTTGCACAGTACTGTATATATATATATATATATATATATATATATATATATATATATATATATATATATATATATATATATATATATATCCATCCATCCATTTTCCAACCTGCTGAATCCGAACACAGGGTCACGGGGGTCTGTTGGAGCCAATCCCAGCCAACACAGGGCAGGAACCAATCCCGGGCAGGGTGCCAACCCACCGCAGGACACACACAAACACACCCACACACTAGGGCCAATTTAGAAATGCCAATCCACCTAACCTGCATGTCTTTGGACTGTGGGAGGAAACCGGAGCGCCCGGAGGAAACCCACGCAGACACGGGGAGAACATGCAAACTCCACGCAGGGAGGACCCGGGAAGCGAACCCGGGTCCCCAGGTCTCCCATCTGCGAGGCAGCAGCGCTACCCACTGTGCCACCGTGCCGCCCATATATATATATATATATATATATATATATATCCATCCATCCATTTTCCAACCCGCTGAATCCGAACACAGGGTCACAGGGGTCTGCTGGAGCCAATCCCAGCCAACACAGGGCACAAGGCAGGAAACAATCCTGGGCAGGGTGCCAACCCACCGCAGGACACACACAAACACACCCACACACCAAGCACACACTAGGGCCAATTTAGAATCGCCAATCCACCTAACCTGCATGTCTTTGGACTGTGGGAGGAAACCGGAGTGCCCGGAAGAAACCCACGCAGACATGGGGAGAACATGCAAACTCCACGCAGGGAGGACCCGGGAAGCGAACCCAGGTCCCCAGATCTCCCAACTGTGAGGCAGCAGAGCTACCCACTGCGCCACCGTGCCGCCCTATATATATATATATATATATATATATATATATATATATATATATATATATATATATATATAGTGGAAGCTGGCTCGGACACAGACAGGCAGACACGTTCATGTCACCCAACACACATTTATTTACCTCACTATTTACAAAGTCCATGTGCCCACACACCCCAAAGTCCTGGCCACACAACAATGCCTTTTCTCTCTTCAGGCCGCCTCCTTGCCGTCCTCCCGACATCATCTTCCTTCCTCCCGACTCTTGTCAATGACTGGAGGGAGGCGGCCCCTTTTATACACACCCAGATGTGCTCCAGGTGCTCCCCGGCAATCTTTCACCGGCACTCCCCAGTGTGGTGGAAGTGTCGGCTGTGTACCCAGAAGCACTCCGGTCGTCCCTTCTTCTCTTCCCCCCAGCACTTCCGGGTGTGGCAGAAGCGCTGGGGTCCAGGGTCCCCAAGGCATCAGGGCACCCCCTGGCGGTGGCCACGGGCCCCTACAGGATAGAGGCCCAATACAACTAGGACGGACGCCCCCTCGCGTTCTGGAGGAGGACTGAGCCCTCCTCCTGTCCTCCTGGGCATCCCGGCCGGGCGTGAGCCCCGTCCGGGTGCCACAATATAAATATATATATATATATATATATATATATATATATATATTCATCCTGTAAAGCACTTTGAGCTACATCATTTGTATGAAAATGTGCTATAGAATGTGATAGACGGCCAGGAACCCTGTCCTGCCGAGACGCCTGGAGGAAGGAGGAACCGGCAGAGTGGCACTTCTTTTCTCTGGGGGACAGCATTTTTGGGACACCAGGAAGTGCTGACAGACCAGGGATGGTTTATGCCCGCAGTGCTTCCGGGTGCAAGACCAGCACTTCCACCACACTGGGAAGTGCTGCCGGAAGTTCATCGCCAGGCACTTGGAGCACATCCGGGACGGGATAAAAGGGGCCACCTCACTCCAATCAGGGAGCTGCAGTCAGGTGGAAGAAGGACGGAGCTTGCGTGGCAGGATTGGAGGTGGTCAGAAGAACCAAGGAGTGTGAACTGTAAATAATTGTAAATATTGTTGGGAATAAACGTGTGTGTTGTGGACACTGCGTTGTTGTGTCTGTCTGTGGCCGGGCTACCTCTTACAAGAAATAAATGTTGTTGTTGTTGGGGTGAGACACACCTGCATGTGAAGGTGAAGTCGTTCTCAGTTGCTTCATTGGCTTCCCGTAGTGCCCGATTAAGATGCTGCGCCCATGGGCCGGCACAGGAGATGGGGAGAGATCGAAAGAGAAAAAAAAGGAGAAGGTTATGGAGAGAAGAAGGCAGGAGGCCATAAGTGAGCAAGCAGGAAGGGCCGGTTTGTGAGTGTGAAGGCTGGCAGCTGGGAGGAGAGCTCCTGGAAAAAGTGTTTGACCAACCCTCGGGGGCAGTAAAAAGCGGTCACTCCAGCAGAGCAGTTTAGAGGAGATGGAGTGACCAGAAGTGTGGACGACTCGCCGCTTAAGGCAGCGGAAGGTAGCGGGAGTCGAGGATGCTTGGGAGGGAGACCCCCAGTGTGAGCGTCCTGGTCACTGGGGACCCGAGGCTCGGTCAGACAAGGGAGCTGTACGTAGCCAGGGGACTGAAGGCTGCCGGACAAGTTCAAGGTCTGCTACACCTGCTGAGAGAGCGACTCCACTGTTGCAAGGCCCGTATGGGAGAAGCAGGGGAGCCGCCAGTTAAAAAGGAGAATGGGAATATTTACAGTGCATTGGGAAAGTATTCACAGCGCATCACTTTTTCCACATTTTGTTATGTTAGAGCCTTATTCCAAAATGGATTAAATTCATTTTTTTCCTCAGAATTCTACACACAACATCCCATAATGACAACGTGAAAAAAGTTTACTTGAGATTTTTGCAAATTTATTAAAAATAAAAACATTGAGAAATCACACGTACATAAGTATTCACAGCCTTTGCCATGAACCATCCTGTTTCCCCTGATCATCCTTGAGATGTTTCTGCAGCTTAATTGGAGTCCACCTATGGTAAAGTCATTTGACTGGACCTGATTTGGAAAGGCACACACCTGTCTATAGAAGGTCCCACAGTTGACAGTTCATGTCAGAGCACAAACCAAGCATGAAGTCAAAGGAATTGTCTGTAGACCTCCGGGACAGGATTGTCTCGAGGCACAAATCTGGGGAAGGTTACAGAAACATTTCTGCTGCTTTGAAAGTCCCAATGAGCACAGTGGCCTCCATCATCCATAAGTGGAAGAAGTTTGAAACCACCAGGACTCTTCCTAGAGCTGGCCGGCCATCTAAACTGAGCGATCGGGGGAGAAGGGCCTTAGTCAGGGAGGTGACCAAGAACCCGATGGTCACTCTGTCAGAGCTCCAGAGGTCCTTTGTGGAGAGAGGAGAACCTTCCAGAAGGACAACCATCTGTGCAGCAATCCACCAATCAGGCCTGTATGGTAGAGTGGCCAGACGGAAGCCACTCCTTAGTAAAAGGCACATGGCAGCCTGTCTGGAGTTTCCCAAAAGGCACCTGAAGGACTCTCAGACCATGAGAAAGAAAATTCTCTGGTCTGATGAGACAAAGATTGAACTTTTTGGTGTGAATGCCAGACGTCATGTTTGGAGGAAACCAGGCACCGCTCATCACCAGACCAATACCATCCCTACAGTGAAGCATGGTGGTGGCAGCATCATGCTGTGGGGATGTTTTTCAGCAGCAGGGACTGGGAGACTAGTCAGGATAAAGGGAAAGATGACTTTCAGCAGGACAACGACCCTAAGCACACAGCCAAGATATCAAAGGAGTGGCTTCAGGACAACTCTGTGAATGTCCTTGAGTGGCCCAGCCAGAGCCCAGACTTGAATCTGATTGAACATCTCTGGAGAGATCTTAAAATGGCTGTGCACCGACGCTTCCCATCCAACCTGATGGAGCTTGAGAGGTGCTGCAAAGAGGAATGGGTGAAACTGGCCAAGGATAGGTGTGCCAAGCTTGTGGCATCATATTCAAAAAGACTTGAGGCTGGAATTGCTGCCAAAGGTGCATCGACAAAGTATTGAGCAAAGGCTGTGAATACTTATGGACATGGGATTTCTCAGTTTTATTATTTTTAATAAATTTGAAAAAACCTCAAGTAAACTTTTTTCACGTTGTCATTATGGGGTGTTGTGTGTAGAATTCTGAGGAAAAAAATGAATTTAATCAATTTTGGAATAAGGCTGTAACATAACAAAATGTGGAGAAAGTGATGCGCTGTGAATACTTTCCGGATGCACTGTATTGGATTTTTAAACCTCCACTTGTCGCTTCATTTTTAAAGATTATTTATTTATGGATTTGACGTTTGAAGCCCTGCACTTTGGACGCTGTTTTGGTTTGAGTATTTCTAGTAAAAGCACTGAGCACCTTTTACACCATTCCCTTGCTGAATGTGATTTGTCCTCATTGCATAGCTCATCCCAGTGATGTAATGACGGTGTTAGGTTCAAGAGGCTTTCTAAAGGGAAGAGGGAGCTAGGAGCCGGACCCGCACTGTCACAAAGCCTAGTCAGCCTCCTCCTGACTCCAACTCCCTGGGCCAGGAGAAGGGCTCTCTTTTAAATCTGGACCTGGAAGTACTTCCAGAATTTAATCTTTTTCCTCTGGGAAGCACTTCCGGGCCAGTCCTTGGTCCGTCAGTATCTGACAGCTACCACGGAACCCGTGACGACAACCTCTGTACTACCTTCATCAGGATTGAATACTGGGGCTCGCCACTATTATGGGGTGGGCGTGCTCTACCCATATCGGGTACTCACCCATTGTCCTGATGTTTCAGGTACCAAAACCCATCCAGAGTGTCTCTGAAGGGGAATATCATTGCTCCCCAGATGGCCATCCTTTCAATTGGCCTCCGGGTCAGACAACGGGGCAGGATCCCTCAAGAGAGCAACCCAAAAATCAGCCCCATCGTCAGGTACCGGCCTACCTGCTTGAGTGACACTGGACTGTCTACGAATATTGAGAGGTCAATTATGTTTGAAGGGCAAGACAATCTAGAAAGTAGAAAAACGTCGACATCCACCGAAGCAGGATTTTCTTTGTGTGATACATTTTAATAAAAGGAATTTTGAAAATGTCTGCTTTTAGGTTTTCTGTGTTACATGAGGACTGCCAGTTAATCTTTATTAACATCTGCAATTAACACATTAGGCTTCAGCTAGAAGTTGAGTTAATTATACTTTTCTGACTGGATGCTTTTAGCATATGGTAATTAATTCTCACACTGTAATTTATTATTTAATTTCTTCATGTCAGAAGAGTGAGCAGTTTAAGAGTAAAACTAGGACAAGTTAATGAAATAAATGCCCATTGGAACCTTCCAAAAATACCAATGAGTACAGAAAAAGATTATTCATATATTAAGGAGCTTTAGAATACGTTAAAAAATTTCTCAGGCCATTTTAGCAGAATGGTGTGACCCCTCAGAGGGCACTCACTAGCCGCAGGTTCATTCTTGATTCCACTCTCTGGCATTGGATACGCGTTTAGTAACAAAACATTTAGAGAGCTTGAAAAAAATTAAATAAAATTGTGTGTGCTAAACTTGTGCCCTCCATCTGATCTGTGTCGGGTTTGGGTGGCAGGAGTGTGATCTGCAGGGCACTGGCTGAATTCAAAGACACTCCGAAAATCAAAGGGATAAAATGATACAGCAGCAGGTAGGCGAGGCCATTTTGCCGAAAAAACTCCAAATCATACTCAGTAGTTTGTATGCCCCCCCCACCATTCTTGTATTCATGCCTGACAATGTCCTAATGAGACGACGAATGGTGTCCTGGGGGATCTCATCCCAAATCTGGACCACGGCATCACTGAACTCCTGGACAGTCTGGGGTGTGGGATGGAACCAAACATAATGTCCCACCAAGAGGTGTTCTATTGGATTTTTGTCAGGCGAGTGAGTGTGGAGGCCAGTCAATGGTATCAATTCCTTCATTGTCCAGGAACTGCCTGCATCCTCTCGCCACATATGGCCTGGCATGAGGAGGAACCCAGAACCCACTGCACTAGCGTAGGGTCTGACAATGGGTCCAAGGATTTCATCCTGATACCTAATAGCAGTCAGGGTGCAGTTGTCTAGCCTGTCTGTCCCTCCATGGATATGCCTCCACAGATATACCATCACTGACCCACCACCAGACTGGTCATGTTGAACGATGTCACAGGCAGCATAACGTTCTCCATGGCTTCTCCAGACCCTTTCATGTCTGTCACATGTGCTCAGGGTGAACCTGGTCTCATCTGTGAAAAGCACAGGGTGCCTGCCAGTGGTGGACCTGCCAATTCTGGTATTCTCCACGGTGCCCACTAGAGGACGTCGGGCCACCCTAATGAAGTGTGTTTCTGATTGTTTGGTCAGAGACGTTCACATCAGTGGCCTGTCTGCCTGCTGGAGGTCATTTTGTAGGCTCTGGCAGTGCTCATCCTGTTCCTTCTTGCCCAAAGGAGCAGATACCGGTGGGTCCTGCTGATGGGTTAAGGACCTTCTATGAGGGGCCCTGTCCAGCTCTCCTCGAGTATCTGCCTGTCTCCTGGAATCTCCTCCATTCCCTTGAGACTGTGCTGGGAGACACAGCAAACCTTCTAGCAATGACACATATTGATGTGCCATCCTGGAGAAGTTGGACTACCTGTGCCACCTCTGTAGGGTCCAGGTATCACCCGCCTCATGCTACCAGTAGTGACACTGACCGTAGCCAACTGCAAAACTAGTGACAAAACAGATGAGGAGGAAAAAATGTCAGTGGCCTCCCTCCACCTGTTAAACCATTCATTCCTGTTTTAGGGGTCATCTTGTTGTTGCCCCTCTAGTGCACCAAAGCAGCTGAAACTGATGAACAAGCCCCTCTGCTACTTCACTGAGCAGATCAATAGCCCACAAGTTTCATTGACTTGATGCTATACTTGGATTAAAAAGGGTTCCTTCCATTTGTTTGAGCAGTCTATATACGTATATACAGGGTGAGCCAATTTGAAACGTTTATTCTGCAAAAATGCTACAAGATATAATAAGTTACATTACAACACAAGAAAGGGTATACAGGATAGATTTTGTTCACTGTGTTTTAAAAATGATGCCTTGAAGGTGGTGGCCATCATTAGCGATACACTCTTCGAGACGATTTCTGAACGCTCGTATGTCTCGTTCGGCCATTTCAAGGGGGAACAGTGGCGATTTTGTGGCAAATAGCATCCTTGAGGGCTTCAAGGTTTTGAGGTTGGTGTGTGTATACCTTCGAGTTGAGATAATAAACCCACAAGAAGAAATCACACTGAGCGAAATCATGCGAATGTGAAGGCCACCCGACATCACCACGCAGGGAGATCAGTTTCTCTGGAAACATCTCCCGCAAAACTTGCAAGGATCTCCACACCGCATGAGCTGTTGCTCCATCCTGTTGACACCAGGCATCCACCACATCCATTTTTTCCAGTTGTCTAGCATTTTAATATTACTGTTCTGAAGTGACGGTGATCGTTGCTCCCCCATCCTCAAAAAAGTAAGGGCCTACAATGGCAAATTCTGCAATGGCACACCAAACTGTAACCCGCTCACTGGTGCAGGGGTCTCTGACGAAGTTCACGAGGGTTGGTTTCAGCCCAATAGCGAAGGTTGTGCTTATTTACGCAACCATTCAAATGGAAAATGTGTGTCGTCGCTGCGCATGACGATGGCATCTCGATGAACGGCTTGCAGAATGTTGGCGCACAACTCTCTACGGCTCTCCCAGTCTCTCTGCACTACCTTCATTTTGTATGGATGGAAATTAAGGTCCTCATGCAAAATCCTCCTCAACAACGTGTGGTACATGATGAAGGCAGAAGCGTGCTGAACGTCTAGGAGACTGCAAAATTGATACCCTTACAATTTGGATGTTTTCAGACGTTCTGTTCAGATTTTCTGTTCAATGTTGTACCCGTCCGTCTAAATTCACGCACCCACTGAAGAATTGTTTTTATATTTGGGACCTCGCCATTAGGAGGAATTCTGAAGTGTGCTCTGAAGGCGCGTTGTGATGATGGATTTGTTGTTTTTGAAGAACGCTTCGACAGCTGAAGCACAGTGCACACCAGAGCAAGGCATGCTACCAACTGAAACCTACAAAGGATCACCTATCAAAGGACCCCCACCCACCCCAACCAACTCGGGTGCGTCCACCTCGTGCAGTGCCCTTAAGAAACGTGCCACTTCATTTTAGCTCACCCTGTATAATGTAGCAGTGGCAGCGATTATCATGTTGTTCTCAGCAGGCAGGCCATCACGACTTTTCCATTGAGTGTTATGAATGCTGGGTGCCTGTAATCCTTTTCATGAATGCTGAGGTTAGACGTGTCTGCTAATGATATTCAGAATCGATGTTAATCCTCTTAATGCTTCTGCAGTGAGATTCACTGATTTATTTATTTTTTCCGTGATGTCTTTCAGCTATCATGTCAGCTTTGTGAAGTACAACATACTGTATTTATCAATGAATAAATTCATTCAAGTCTGCGTCGGCCTGTACCGGATGTTGGGAATCTTGAATATTCCCTGGGAGCACTCAGGAACATGCCATGGATGGGGCACATTTATTTCTTTTGCGGGGTCCCCTCAGGCACACACCTTCTGTATAAATGCTGTGGTGGACCGCGGATGCCCTGACCACGGAAGGACCGGGGGGATAGAGTATGTTTCTCCCCCCCGGATTGACAGTCAGCCCCCTTGGCTTCCAGCAGGGCAACAGGTTGTAAGCATGGAAGCACAAAACTCCTGGGGTCCATGGCTACCACCAGGGGGCGCCTGGACATCTGCAGGGCCCTATTTGGCAGCTCGTTGGGCACCCGGACTCCTTGCTGGTGCCCTATAAAAATGGGCCAGCCAGAGTGAGGGTCCAGAGAAAGCCTGTATGGAGGACTGAGGGAAATGAAGGGACTGTGTAAATAAAACTGTGCATTGTATGTCCTGCCGGTGTGTATCGGGGTTAGGGTGGAGGTACCCGCCTGGGCATCACACTGTACATGATTACAGTAAAACCTTGGATTGCGAGTAACAGTCTGCGAGTGTTTTGCAAGACGAGCTAAAATTTTTAATAAATTTTAACTTGATAAACGGGCGAGGTCTTGCAATAGTACGTATACGCTTTGTCTGAGCTGATGGTTCTTCTCTCTCTCTCTCCGCAGGATTGTGGGTAATCGTCTCCCATTCTCGTTCTCAGTCGACGTGTCTCACTCATATACAATACAATACAATTTATTTTTGTATAGCCCAAAATCACACAAGAAGTATGGCAATGGGCTTTAACAGGACCTGCCTCTTGACAGCCCCCCAGCCTTGACTTGACATATACAGTCATATGAAAAAGTTTGGGCACCCCTCTTAATTCTTTGTATTTTTGTTTCTCATTGGCTGAGCTTTCAAAGTAGCAACTTCCTTTTAATATATGACATGCCTTATGGGAACAGTAGTATTTCAGCAGTGACATTAAGTTTATTGGATTAATAGAAAATATGCAATATGCATCATAACAAAATTAGACAGGTGCATAAATGTGGGCACCACAACAGAGATATGACATCAATACTTAGTTGAGCCTCCTTTTGCAAATCTAACAGCCTCTAGACGCTGTCCTCCTACAGCCTGTGATGAGTGTCTGGATTCTGGATGGAGGTATTTCTGACCATTCTTCATACAAAATCTCTCCAGTTCAGTTCAATTTCATGGCTGCCCAGCATAGACAGCCTGCTTCAAATCACCCCATAGATTTTCGATGATATTCAAGTCAGGGGACTGTGACGGCCATTCCAGAACATTGTACTTCTCCCTCTGCATGAATGCCTTTGTTTTGGGTCATTGTCTTGTTGGAACTCCTGCGTAACTTCAACTTTGTGACTGATGCTTGAACATTATCCTGAAGAATTTGTTGATATTGAGTTGAGTTCATCCGACCCTTGACTTTAACAAAGGCCCCAGTCCCTGAACTAGCCACACAGCCGCAAAGCATGATGGAACCTCCACCAAATTTGACAGTAGGTAGCAGGTGTTTTTCTTGGAATGCGGTGTTCTTCTTCCACCATGCAAAGCGCTTTTTGTTCTGACCAAATAACTCAATTTTTGTCTCATCAGTCCAAAGCACTTTGTTCCACAATGATTCTGGCTTTTCTAAATGAGCATTGGCATAAAACAAGCGACTCTGTTTGTGGCGTGAGTGCAGAAAGGGCTTCTTTCTCATCACCCTGCCATACAGATGTTCTTTGTGCAAATGGCACTGAATTGTAGAACGATGTACAGATACACCATCTGCAGCAAGATGTTCTTGCAGGTCTTTGGAGGTGATCTGTGGGTTGTCCGTCACCATTCTCACAATTCTGCACATACTGTATGTCACTCCTCTATTTTTCTTGGCCTGCCAGACCTGCTGGGTTTAACAGCAACTGTGCCTGTGGCCTTCCATTTCCTGATTCCATTCCTTACAGTTGAAACTGACAGTTTAAACCTCTGAGATGGCTTTTTGTAGCCTTCCCCTAAACCAGGAGACTCAACAATCTTTGTTTTCTGATCTTTGGAGAGTTGCTTTGAGGATCCCATGCTGTCACTCTTCAGAGGAGAGTCAAAGGGAAGGAAGCACAACTTGTAATTGACCACCTTAAATACCTTTATATCTCATGATGGGACACACCGGTCTATGAAGTTCAAGGCTTAATGAGCTCATCACACCAAGTAATCAGCATTGAGCAGTGACAGGCATTCAAATCAGCACAATGACAAGGGGACCCACATTTGTGCACTGCCAGTTTTTCACATTTGATTTAATTTCATACAACTAAATACTGCGTCACTAAAAATCTTTGTTCAGAAAACACCGCAGTACTCAGATGTTCCTATGAAATGAAAGACATATCACTGTTATCTTTTTTGTTGAAAGGAGAATCAATTATTATGCAGGCTGAGAGGGGTCCCAAACTTTTTCATATGACTGTAGTCAACATCCGTACGAGTGTATACTGTTTACTATAGCATGGTGACCACGTGTGTGTTGTGACGTGTGAGTCCCTATCTTGCACCCCAAAACACGAGGCTGAGTCTCAGTACTTAAGCAAAACCAGCTTTATTCAGCGTGAAACAGGAACAGCACGGTTATTTATTGTAGCGGGATCTACCCCTCTCTTATACACAGACACAGCAAGGGCTAGTGGGCTGTGGCCAACTAATACTGTTCCCTGCATTTACAATATTCCTTGCATCACCAATCGACGGCGGGCGCTTAGAGAGCAACTGCGATCTTTTCGGATTCACCTTCACGGCAAACTGCTACGGCGCTGGGAGCCTGCAGTTGCTTCAGGACGCTCTTCCTCATGTAATCCCGTTGTGGGGGAATCCCAAAAGAGTTTAGAAACCTTACAGTGCGTAAAGCATTTTTTATTTTGTGTTCAAGTGTAGTGACTCTTCAGGCAAAAGCAACTGTCATTGAAGAGGTTCTTTTGTTAAAGTCGCGAAAAAAGAATAAGATTCCAGTGAGCCAACAGACAGCAGGGTTTCCGTTAGTTAGAGTGAAAGTCGTCCTACACAATAACCCTCCTCCTCCTCCTCCTCCTCTCGTTTCCCTCACACCAGCCACGATTCTTTTCAAAGGTAAAGTGCAGGTTACTTTGTTTTTACGTATTTTTGCTTTATATTTTGTATTAATCATTTTTATATGAGGGGCAGCACAGTGGCACAGTGGGTAGCGCTGCTGCCTCGCAGTTGGGAGACCTGGGGACCTGGGTTCGCTTCCCAGGTGCTCCCTGCGTGGAGTTTGCATGTTCACCCCGTGTCTGCATGGGTTTCCTCCCACAGTCAAAACACATGCAGGTTAGGTGGATTGGCATTTCTAAATTGGCCCTAGTGTGTGCTTGGTGTGTGGGTGTGTGTCCTGCAGTGGGCTGGCACCCTGCCCGGGATTGGTTCCTGCCTTGTGCCCTGTGTTGGCTGGGATTGACTCCAGCAGACACCCGTGACCCTGTGTTCGGATTCAGCGGGTTGGAAAATGGATGGATTTTTATATGAATATTTGTGGATTGTGAAACAAATTATCTGAGTTTCCATTATTTCTTACGAGGAAATTCGCTTTGATATACGAGTGCTTTGGATTACAAGCATGTTTCCGGAATGAATTATGCTCGCAAACCGAGGTTCCACTGTATTTGTTATTATTATCTTTTCTATTAGGTGATTCACCGCTGTACATAATGGACATTGCCACATACAGTACATGTTACAGTGCATCCAGAAAGTATTCACAGCGCTTCATCACTTTTTCCACATTTTGTTATGTTACAGCCTTATTCCAAAATGGATTAAATTCATTTTTTTCCTCAGAATTCTACACACAACACCCCATAATGACAACGTGAAAAAAGTTTACTTGAGGTTTCTGCAAATTTATTAAAAATAAAAAAAACTGAGAAATCCCACGTACATAAGTATTCACAGCCTTTGCTCAATACTTTGTCGATGCACCGTTGGCAGCAATTCCAGCCTCAAGTCTTTTTGAATATGATGCCACAAGCTTGGCACACCTATCCTTGGCCAGTTTCGCCCATTCCTCTTTGCAGCACCTCTCAAGCTCCATCAGGTTGGATGGGAAGCGTCGGTGCACAGCCATTTTAAGATCTCTCCAGAGATGTTCAATCGGATTCAAGTCTGGGCTCTGGCTGGGCCACTCAAGGACATTCACAGAGTTGTCCTGAAGCCACTCCTTTGACATCTTGGCTGTGTGCTTAGGGCCGTTGTCCTGCTGAAAGATGAACCGTCGCTCCAGTCTGAGGTCAAGAGCGCTCTGGAGCAGGTTTTCATCCAGGATGTCTCTGTACATTGCTGCAGTCATCTTTCCTTTTATCCTGACTAGTCTCCCAGTCCCTGCCGTTGAAAAACATCCTCACAGCATGATGCTGCCACCACCATGCTTCACTGTAGAGATGGTATTGGCCTGGTGATGAGCGGTGCCTGGTTTCCTCCAAACGTGACGCCTGGCATTCACACCAAAGAGTTCAATCTTTGTCTCATCAGACCAGAGAATTTTCTTTCTCATGGTCTGAGAGTCCTTCAGGTGCCTTTTGGCAAACTCCAGGCAGGCTGCCATGTGCCTTTTATTAAGGAGTGGCTTCAGTCTGGCCACTCTACTATACAGGCCTGATTGGTGGATTGCTGCAGAGATGGTTGTCCTACTGGAAGGTTCCCCTCTCTCCACAGAGGACCTCTGGAGCTCTGACAGAGTGACCATCAGGTTCTTGGTCACCTCCCTGACTAAGGCCCTTCTCCCCCGATCACTCAGTTTAGATGGCCGGCCAGCTCTAGGAAGAGTCCTGGTGGTTTCGAACTTCTTCCACTTACGGATGATGGAGGCCACTGTGCTCATTGGGACCTTCAAAGGAGCAGAAATTTTTCTGTAACCTTCCCCAGATTTGTGCCTCGAGACAATCCTGTCTCGGAGGTCTACAGACTTCATGACTTCATGCTTGGTTTGTGCTCTGACATGAACTGTCAACTGTGGGACCTTATATAGACAGGTGTGTGCCTTTCCAAATCATGTCCAGTCAACTGAATTTACCACAGGTGGACTCCAATGAAGCTGCAGAAACATCTCAAGGATGATCAGGGGAAACAGGATGCACCTGAGCTCGATTTTGAGCTTCATGGCAAAGGCTGTGAATACTTATATACATGTGCTTTCTCAATTTTTTTATTTTTAATAAATTTGCAAAAATGTCAAGTAAACTTTTTTCACGTTGTCAGTATGGGGTGTTGTGTGTAGAATTCTGAGGAAAAAAATGAATTTAATCCATTTTGAAATAAGGCTGTAACATAACAAAATGTGGAAAAAGTGATGCGCTGTGAATACTTTCCGGATGCACTGTATGTATGTGCAGTTTACTTTGTAATATCTGTGTGCCATATATATTTTTTATTTGAAACGGGAAGTGTTAATGAAAGGCAAAAAAAAAAAAAGACGGTATTTTCATCAAAAGTAAAACAGGAAAGCTGTTGAGCTGTAATACTGATGTCAGAGGAATATCTTATCGTACAGGAAGGATTAGGGTCAATCGAAATGAGAGCAGGCACAGGTTTCAGTCCATCATTTTGAAAGTCCGAAGTTCAGATAATGATAGCAATTTTCACACTAAGAAGAATAAATGAAGCAGCAGAAACAGCAGAAGGGCTTCATTTTCTAAATGGTCAATGGCTTCATTGTTCATGGCGCAGGAGTCACAGAGCTAAAGAACTGGCTGTGGCATGAGTACAAAGAGCTGCTCAGCAAGATGTGGCTCTCAATGTCCACATTACCAAAGTTATTCGTATTAAGAATCCAACAATATCTTGTCTTGTACATTTTGATTCTAATTTTGGTCCCCTTTAAAGAGGGCCAGTGCTGCATATTTATACTGAAGAACTTTTTTTTGTCAGTTTATTTTGGAAGTGTCATCACTTCTTAGTATCACAACCCAAAAAATAATAAAAACTCAGGCTTGATTCACTCCTTGCATACATGAAATCACTAAATATCATGCTGTGTAAACTATTCATAGCCTAATGGTTTCACACAACATGGCTTGTTTGGCCATATGAAGGGAATGAGCTTTGAGGGACCATGACGATGGCTGGCTTAAAGGCCGATGTAGGCACCCAAGAGCCTTTTAGTTTTCTTAACATAAATTGACAGCATGCATAACGATAAGAGCGCCATTAACACACAAGTCATCTAAAATGCCAAGATGAGACTGACAAACCTTCTGGCTCATTGTCCCGAGTCAACCCCTGATTTGTTTATTTTGACGCAAATTAGCATTGACAGACAAATTGCTGGTGGCGATGTACACGATGGTTGGTTTATTGGTAAGCTAACTGGCTGAACCTGCAGGTTGTCATAGGGCCATTGTAACAGCAATCCTGTCATTACATACAGTATACCAGGTGGCTGATGACGATGGTTACCAACTCAGATGCTGGTGCCTGACACTCTTCCCCAACCCTATGCCACGCAATGCGCTGTGGAACGCACCATAGGAGTCAAATGCAGAAATGCATCAGGTGAGAGGCTGCTCTACCAGCCAATGAAGTTCTGCAGTATCATGATATCAAATGCATGTGCTTGATTAGTATTGTCTTTATATAGTTGTTTCAGGGTGGCACCCAGAAGGCATTCGATACACATTCACAAATGCACATTTACAAGAAGATTGTGATTTATATAGGTCAATTATGTACCTTGTTACGTTAAGCCTTTAACTTCATAGACAGGTGTGTCCAATCATGAGATATAAAGGTGTTTAAGGTGGTCAATTACAAGTTGTGCTTCCTTCCCTTTGACTCTCCTCTGAAGAGTGACAGCATTGGATCCTCAAAGCAACTCTCCAAAGATCTGAAAACAAAGATTGTTCAGTCTCATGGTTTACGGGAAGGCTACAGTACTAGAGTGTTGTACCGTGTTAGCCATTATGAATGTAGAGAAAAGCCAAGCAAAATGACACCTTTTATTGGCTAACTAAAAAGATTACAATATGCAAGCTTTCGAGGCAACTCAGGCCCCTTCTTCAGGCAAGATGTAATCAAGAAGAAGAAGAAGGCTACAAAAAGCCATCTTAGAGGTTTAAACTGTCAGTTTCAACTGTTAGGAATGGAATCAGGAAATGGAAGGCCACAGGCACAGTTGCTGTTAAACCCAGCAGGTCTGGCAGGCCAAGAAAAATATAGGAGCGGCATATGAGCAGGATTGTGAGAATGGCTGCAGACAACCCACAGATCACCTCCAAAGACCTGCAAGAACATGTTGCTGCAGATGGTGTATCTGTACATCGTTCTACAATTCAATTCAATCTGTATGGCAGGGTGATGAGAAAGAAGCCCTTTCTGCACTCATGCCACAAACAGAGTCGCTTGTTGTATGCCAATGCTCATTTAGACAAGCCAGATTCATTTGGGAACAAAGTGCTTTGGACTAATGAGACAAAAATGGAGTTATTTGGTCAGAACAAAAAGTGCTTTGCATGGCGGAAGAAGAACACCGCATTCCAAGAAAAGCACCTGCTACCTACTGTCAAATTTGGTGGAGGTTCCATCATGCTGTCGGGCTATGTGGCTAGTTCAGGGACTGGGGCCCTTGTTAAAGTCGAGGGTCAGATGAATTCAACCCAATATCAACACATTCTTCAGGATAATGTTCAAGCATCAGTCACAAAGTTGAAGTTACGCAGG
This sequence comes from Erpetoichthys calabaricus, assembly GCF_900747795.2. Classification (NCBI taxonomy): domain Eukaryota; kingdom Metazoa; phylum Chordata; class Cladistia; order Polypteriformes; family Polypteridae; genus Erpetoichthys; species Erpetoichthys calabaricus. The sequence continues at coordinate 8,065,827 of NC_041394.2, forward strand.
GGTTGGATATTCCAACAAGACAATGACCCAAAACACAGTTGGAAATCTACAAAGACATTCATGCAGAGGGAGAAGTACAATGTTCTGGAATGGCTGTCACAGTCCCCTGACTTGAATATCATCGAAAATCTATGGGATGATTTGAAGCAGGCTGTCCATCAAATTGAATTGAACTGGAGAGATTTTGTATGAAGAATGGTCAGAAATACCTCCATCCAGAATCAGACACTCATCACAGGCTATAGGAGGACAGCGTCTAGAGGCTGTTAGATTTGAAAAGGAGGCTCAACTAAGTATTGATGTCATATCTCTGTTGGGGGGCCCACATTTATGCATCTGTCTAATTTTGTTATGAAGCATATTTTCTGTTAATCCAATAAACTTAATGTCACTGCTGAAATACTACTGTGTCCATAAGGCATGTCATATATTAAAAGGAAGTTGCTACCTTGAAAGTTCAGCCAATGAGAAACAAAAATCCAAAGAATTAAGAGGGGTGCTCAAACGTTTTCATATGACTGTACTTAGGATATAGCGGGTTGGATAATGGATGGATGGATAGATGGATGTACATATATATAAAATATATAAAAAGTAAAAATGAAAACCTGTGAGTGCATACATATTCATCCCCTTTGCTATAAAACCCCTAAATAAGATCTGGTCCAACCAATGAGCTTCAGAAGTCCCATAATTGATTAAAGTCCACCTGTATGCAATCAAAGCATCACATGATCTGTCACATGATGTCTGTTCTGAACGTCCCCTGACTCTGTACCACCACTAAGCAAAGCAACATGAAGACCAAAGAGCACCCAAAACAGGTTTAGAGACAATGTTGTAGAGAAGTATAGGTCAGGGCTGGGTTAATAAACAAAATATCCCCAACTTTGAATATTCCACAGAGCACTATTAAATCTATTATAATCAAATGGAAAGAATATGGGACCACTACAAACCTGACAAGAGAAGGCCGCTCACCAAAACTAACATACTGGACAAGGAGGGCATTCACCAGTGATGCAACAAGGCACCAAGGAGAACACTGAAAGAGCTGAAAAGATCCACAATGGAGATGGGGATATCTGTCTATAGGACCACTTTAAGCTGTACATTGCACACAATAGGGCTTTATGGAAGAGTGGCCAGAACAAATCCATTGCTTAAAGAAAAAATAAGAAAACATATTTGGAGTTTGCTCAACAGCATGTGGGAGACTCTCCAAACACATGGAAGAAGGTTGTCTAGTCAGATGAGACTAAAACTGAAGTTTCTGGCCATCATGGGAAACGCCATATGTGACGCAAACCCAACACTTCTCATCACCCCACCAACACCATTCCCACAATGAAGTGTGGTGGTGACAGCATCATGCTGTGGGGACGGGAAGACTCGTCAGGACTGAAGGAAAGATGGAGGGCAATACAATTAAGACAGAGATTTGAGACTAGGATGAAGCTTCACCTTCCAGAAGGACAATGAATGACCCTCAATGTACTGCTAAAGAGACACTGCGAAGGGTTTAAGGGGAAACATTAGAATTCCTTGGAATGGCCAGACCTCAATCTAATGGAGAATCTGTGGCGTGACTTGAAGATTGCTGGACACCAATGCCACCCGTCATTCTTGAAAGCATTGGAGCAGTTTGGCCTTGCGGAATGGGTGACAATCCCAGTGGCCAGATGTGCTAAGCTAACACAGACATTCAACAAGAGGCCTGCAGCTGGAATTGCAGCAAAATGGGGCTCTACAAAGTATTGACTTTTAGGTGAATACTTATGCACACTCATGATGTCTGTTTTTATGTCTTAATTATTGTTTGTGTCACAATAAAAAATATTCTGCACTTTCATACTAGTAGGCATGTTGTGTAAATCGCATGGTGCTAACCCCTCAAAAATCCATTTTAATTTCAGGTTGTCATGCAGAAAAACGAGGCCAAACATCAATGGAGGTGAATACTTTTGCACGGCACTGTTCATTACTCTTCCATCATTATTTTGGTGGCTACTAAAAAACAAAAGTAGAAAATTGTTACCACAACTCAGACTTGCGTAACAGAAAATTGTGCTGCGGGTGGCTGGCACATCATATCTCAGCAGCATTGGGTGCAAAGCAGGAACCAACCCTGGGCACACTCATCCACACAGCAACAGCTGCACTCACACTTAACCTAACAGCCACGTCTTGTGGGTTTAGGTGGTTAAAAAAACTAAATAAATAAAACAAAACATGGAGACACAGACGGAGGCAAATGTCATGTCGACAAGTTAAGACTTAGAATGCGACCATAAAACAACAGAGATAACCACGATGGCATCCTACAGATATTACCGTATATGCTCAAGTATAAGTCGGGACTTGAATCCTGAAAAATCGATCATAAAATCAGACCCCGACTTATACGCCCGTTCAAAAATACGACGCTTAATTTTTTTTTTTTACATCTTCTTGCCTCCTCCAATCTCACATCAGTTTTTTTCCGGCTGAATAATTGTCTCCAGGTCATGTCTGCTTATCACAAAGGTCCTGAATGCATTCTGAAACAATTCCTGGAATGACCGGCTTATTCATCTTTTTTTTTAAATGGTACACTTTTATCAAATTATTAAACTAAGTGAGCAAAGAAGTTAACTTACAATCTTTTGACACAATTTGTTGAAAAATGGGCACGGGGGACAACCACCGAGGTGGGGATTGAGGACTTCAGAGGTCTCAGAGTTCTGACACTGAACAGGACACACTCAAGGTGGTCTGACCCAGCGAGGTCTACATGATTGCACCTTCCGCTCGCGTGATCCTAAAGGATATTGAAATCGGATGGGTACAATAAAACGGCCATTGGCTTTTTGAGGAAAGACAGCGTTCAGCTCCAAATCCTACTCTCCTAACAGTGAACACATACTGAGTCTTTATCTTGTGGCATTGGCACCTTGTCCTGGGGTTGTTCCTGCCTTGTGCCCTATGCTTGATAGGATAGGCTCCAACACCCTGCCCCGGACCACATTCAGGACTAAGAAGGTTAGAAAATGATATAACATGACATTGCATTTCACAAGTGTCATGTTTCAACCAGGGTTCCTTCCCTGGTTGAGGTTCAAAGTCTTGTTCCATTTGTTCATTTTTGTCACATTTATTTACAGTATATATTCGCGTATAAGTCGGGTCTTGAAACCTGAAAAACTGATCATAAAATCAGTCCCCGACTTATACGCCCGTTCAAAAATACGACACTTAATTTTTTTTTTTGCTTCCTCCAATCTCGTATCAGTTTCTCAGGCATGTGGAATTTTGTTGCAGCAGCGCAGTTACCAATTTCTTTCGCCACTTCAACGACTTTTAATTTAAAACCAGGTTCATATTTTCTTCTGATTGAACGCTCCATCGTAGATAAGGGATGCTCTTACGATAAAGGTGTATGAGGGTGTGAGATACAAAAAACACAAATCAGTGCAAACGTCGCTTCGGAATAGTGCGGGTATTATCATGTGGTCACGTAGGCACAATACAATAGAAATAAAAGAGTAGCTTGGAAGGATCACTGAAAGAAAAGTCTAGTCTGCCCCCAGCCCTCCAAGAAGGCTCCGTCCCTTCCAGTGGCAGCAATAGAAAAGTCAGACCACCTGGGAGCCTGGCGTCAGATGTTAACCGGCGACAGAGGAGGACAAAGAATCCAACACCATTCTGTGAATCAAAGCTAACTAAAGCCATTTTTTTGTTTGTTTTGTCGTATTTCTGTTGCTATTAAATGGGGTGACCCAGCTGGCACCCCAACTTTTTGCCTACCTATGCCAGTCTGTTCGAGGGCCACATTACACTCTTTGCATTTTGTATTGCGCTTGGTATTGCACATCATATTTTATCATTCTCTATTTTAGCCTTTGTATTCCGTGTTATACTACTGTGGCGCAGTGGGTAGCGCTTCTGCCTCGCAGTTAGAAGACCTGGGTTCGCTTCCCCAAGTTTGCATATTCTCCCCATGTCTGCGTGGGCTTCCTCCGGGTGCTCTGGTTTCCTCCCACAGTGCAAAGACATGCATTGGCGATTCTAAATTGTCCCTAGTGTGTGCTTGGTATGTGCGGGTGTGTGTGTGCGCCCTGTGGTGGGCTGGCACCCTGCCTGGGGTTTGTTTCCTGCTTTGCGCCCTGTGTTGGCTGGGATTGGCTCCAGCAGACCCCCGTGACCCTGTAGTTAGGGTATACTGTAGCGGGTTGGATAATGAATGGATGGATACTACTATATACTACCAACACAAACTCCTGGTACACATTGGTGTACCCGACCAATAAAGTGAATTCTGATTCGGATTTCAGTTCCTTTAAAGAGTGCCAATGCTGCATATTTAGACACTTTTTTGGATTTTTTCGTCAGTTTATATCAGAAGTGTCGTCACTTTTAAGTATTAGAAACCAGTCAGTCAGTCAGTCATTTTCCAACCCGCTATATCCTAACTACAGAGTCACGGGGGTCTGCTGGTGCCAATCCCAGCCAACACGGGGCGCAAGGCTGGAACAAATCCCTGGGCAGGGCGCCAGCCAACTGCAGGGCACACACACCCACACACCAAGCACACACCAGGGACAATTTAGGATCGCCAATGCACCTAACCTGCATGTCTTTGGACTGTGGGAGGAAACCTACGCAGACACGGGGAGAACATTGTCCTCACAGGTGGCATTGCAGTGGTAGTGCTGCTGCTTTACAGAAGATTGTGGGTTCGCTTCCCGGTTCCTCCCTGTGTTGATAGCACTTTGAGTACTGAGAGAAGCGCTATATAAATGTAATGAATTATTATTGTTAACATGCAAACTCCACGCAGGGAGGACCCGGGAAGCGAACCCAGGTCTCCTTACTGCGAGGCAGCAGCGCTACCACCGTGCCCCCCTATTAGAAACCAAAGAACAATAAAAACTCAGACATGATTCACTCCCTGCACTAAATATCATGCTGTGTAAACTATTCATAGCCTAATGGCTTCACACAACATGGCTTGTTTGGCCATATATGAAGGGAATGAGCTTTCAGGGGGGCTGGCTTAAATAAAGGCCAATGGAGGCTCCCAAGAGCCATTCAGGTTTCTTAACATAATTTGACAGCACTCATAACAATAACAGCACCATCAACACACAAGTCATCTAAAATGCTAACGTGAAACGAAGCAGAAATATCTGGACGCCTCTCTTTTGTGTCTGAGGATAATTAAAAAGAACTCTCTCCATGTGGTTACTATGACAAATTTGAAACACAGAACCCATAATTATCATCACAAAAATATTGCTAATCTGCAAAAAAAAAAAGAGCCTTCAGACAAAAGCACCCAAACTCACGTTTAGTCACCCAACACAGGGAAGTGCATACATTACCGGGAGCTGAATGAATTCAAATGAAATAAGAAATGGAAAGTGTGGCAAAAAGAGAATAAAATAAACGACAAAAACAGGGGGAAAAGTGGTCAAGTCACAACTAAGGAAAAAGTATCCATATTACTAAACGAGAATGGTAAACCGGATATGGACGCAGGGACCTGCCCGTGGACGCAAAAGACATAGTGCGCAAGTGCCACACATAAAGAGGTTAAAGAACAGGGACAAACACATGGAGAGCAGGTTACAGAACAAAGCCCCCCTGCCCCCAGAGTAAAACGAGAGAGACTACAAACCATCTGACATGCCGCAAGCAGGATAAAGCGAGGTCAGAAATAAAACACAGAGTAGGAAACAAAGTAAAACTTTATAAAGGGATTAAAGAACGGGGACCAACACATGGAGAGCGGGTTACAGATGATGAAAACTGGAATGCAACAGCTTCAAAAAAACCGAGGCACGAAACACATGCACACCGAGATACAGAATATAAAGGCAGAAACAACGACAGGTAAACGTTCAGAACCACACAGCGGAGGCGGACCCGGAAGGTGCAGGCGCCTACATCGTGCGTCGGAAGGCGCGGTAAAGTACAAAAGGCAAAAGCGCCTACACAGCATGGTAAAAACCGACATAATACGGAAGGCGCAGGCGTCGCCACCATATTGTGAGTGGCACTAATGCGTGGTGAAGGCGCAGGAGGAGACATAGTAAAACAAGAGGAGTCAACGCCCCGCCCCAGAGTGAAACGGGACACACTACGGAGTCCACAAAGGTTCATTCATCAAACCCGAGATGGTACGGACACGCGTCTGAAACCGCGGAAGCAAAACTGTCTCGGCTCCAAAACCAAACAGCTCAACGATGCATTATTAACAGTACGATAAACATCACAGTATCGCAAACAAATAAAAATTATTACTCAAAAAAGGGAAAATATATTCACCATGGACCAGGTGTCATTGAAACAAAAGCAGAATAAAGCGAGATCAGAAATAAAAGACAGAGTAGAAAGCAAAGTAAAACATCATAAACAGGTTAAACAAGGGGGCCAAACACATGGACAGCAGGTTACTGATAATGAAGACCGGAATTCAAAAGCTTCAAAAACAAGAGCTCGACTGACCGAGATACAAACTGAAACGGGAAACACTATGGGGTCCGCAATAGTCCACAATGCACCGCATAATAGTATGGACGGAGCTCCGTATTAACAGTGGGGGGGCCCAGAGTGACACGGACGAACGCTCCGTATTAAACGTGCGTCATCCTCACACGTGGCTGCCCAGTGGGCACGGGTTCAAAACGCCGGGGGTAGGCGAGCGAAGTGAGCAGGGGGCAGAGCCCCCTTGTAAATAAAGAATACAAAAATAGTCCACAGTATGAAAATTTGAGTAAAAGTGATCCATTGACTTTTGTGGCCACTAGGGGGCATTGCATCAACCCCAACTCCATACACAACCTCACAGACACAACTCCCAGTTTTAAATAAATTTTACAAATCATTACTTTTACAACGGCTTTTTTATCATACTGGGACACTACTCTCTTGTTTTCCTTTCCTCCACTCTTCCCAGGCAAGTTTCATCCTCTTCCACTCAATTCCAACTGGCCTGGATGAGGCCGAGTGACTTCAATCAACTGAGACCCGGTGCCAGGGCATTGCCAATAGCAGATAATGCCAGGTTTGATAGAAGTCGGATAAAGTAGGGATTATACATATCTCTGCAGCGCCCCCTGGCGGTACCCATGGAACCCAACAAGGATGCTCAATGGGACTATAGTCCCCATCATGCCTTGTGGGTGTCTGTACAGGTAGCATCACCCAGTGATGCTGCCACCTAGCGTGTTAGGGGAGCATGTAGCCCTTGACAGGTTCTCTCCCTCTGTCCTTCCATCACACCGGCCCCTGGCCAGGTATCATTCTATGGTCTAACCTGTCGGGATGCCAGCGTACACATTTCTACACTAGCATCTTTTGCCAACCTACTGGCTAAGGCAGGAAACACCCAGGGATGCTGCCATCTACCATGTTAGGGGAGTATGTAGCCCTTGACAGGTTCTCTCCCTCTGTCCTTCCATCACACCAGCTCCCTGGCCGGGTATCATTCTATGGTCTAACTGTGCCGGGATTGCCAGCGTACCACTTCCACACTGGCATCTTTTGCCAACCTACTGGCTAAGGCAGGAAACACCCAGGGATGCTGCCATCTACCATGTTAGGGGAGTATGTAGCCCTTGACAGGTTCTCTCCCTCTGTCCTTCCATCACACCAGCTCCCTGGCCGGGTATCATTCTATGGTCTAACTGTGCCGGGATTACCAGCGTACCACTTCCACACTGGCAGCTTTTGCCAACCTACTGGCTAAGGCAGGGAACAGCCTGACAGCTCCTCCTATCCATGTGCCACCTGGGCCTTCCAGTAAGGTAAGGGAAGGGAGTCTATCCTGGCAATGATGCCAGTCCCTGTATGCCATCTATTACACATTGTAAAGAAAAGATTATAGGCAAAGAAATGGATAAAAGTTCCATTTAAAACCACAGAGTAAGCAAAAAGGACAAAAAATAAAAATAAAAGAGAAAAAGACTCTGAATGTTATCAGACCCCCTTCACTTTCTGCACACTTTATGTAGATTTCATTTTAAATGGATAAATTTGCCATTTGTGCCCATCAATCTACACTTAATAACCCATAATGACAAAATAAAAACACATTTCCAGAAAGGTTTACAAATGTATTAAAAATAAAGCCCTCAAGACCTGCACTGATGTACTATTATCACTGGCTGCTAATGAAACAAAGACCACCCTAACAATTCAAAGAGTTTGAGCACCATTCCATCCATCCATCCATCCATCCATCCATCCATCCATCCATCCTCTTCCACTTATCCGAGATCGGGTCGTGGGGGCAGCAGCTTGAGCAGAGATGCCCAAACTTCCCTCTCCCTGGCCACTTCTACTAGCTCTTCCAGGGGAATTCGTTCCCAGGCCAGCCGAGAGACATAGTCCCTCCAGCGTGTCCTGGGTCTTCCCCACGGCCTCCTTCCGGTTAGACGTGCCCAGAACACCTCACCAGGGAGGCGCCCAGGAGGCATCCTGATCAGATGCCCGAGCCACCTCATGGTCTATGGGAAGAGTGGCTTTGGAGGGTGGGCCGGGTAATGGCACTGACAGGACGTATTACCCAGGGGTTGAGTCACCAACAGAAAGAGCTTGCATCCCATCATGGAAATGAGCAGCTTCAGAGGCAGCTGCAGGGGAGCCTCTGATAACGGAAAGCCTGCCAAAGTCATAAATGAATTTCATCAAGTGCGGTCATTTTTAAGACAAGTGGTAAGACCAGCAATGATGGATGGAGCCAAGGCATGGGCAGTAAAGGGAGCACAGCAGGAGAATAAATTAGATACTGCAGAAATCAGAATGTTGAGATGGATGTGTGGAGAGACAAATAAAAGGAGAGAATAAGAAATGAGGTACAACAAAAGTGGGAGAGATATCTCAGAAAGTACTGGAAAGTAGGTTGAATTGATTTGGACATGTCATGAGGAGAGATAAGGAAGATGTGGGCAAAAGAGTGATGGGAGTGGAAGTTCAGGGTGTGATAAAGTGAGGTCTGTGGCTGATTGTCTTTTTAAATAAATAATCGCTTTATGGAGGGATCGTGGTAGCATGGCGGGAGTGATTCCCGGGTGCGTTGTGGAGAGGGTGTTTCCGCACTTAAGTGCACAGGTGTGTAGTCGTCCGTGGCCATAATTGATGCTAATCGGCCCGCCTGTGCCACGTCCCCATATAAAAAGAAGCATGAGTTCAGAGGGAAGGATAAAGAAAGAAAAAGAAAAGAAGATGGAGGTTAGAAAGAGAGAGGGCAGGAGACAGAGGAGCTGGTGTGTGAGCGAATGAGCGAGTGAGCTTAGGACAGCAGGCTCGTATGAATAAAGGCAGGCAACTTGGAGGAGACCCCTGGAAAGAGTGTATGGCCGACACATGGGGGCAGTTGGAAGCGGTCGCTTCTGTAGAGCAGTTCCGAGGAGCAGGAGGGACCGGGAAGTTGAAAAGCTCGCAGCGTAAGGCCATGGAAGGCAGCGGGAGTCGAGGAGGCTTGGGAGGGAAAGCCCCAGAGGGAGCGCCCTGGTCGCTCGGTCCGTCGAGGGAGCTGAACGTAGCCAGGGGACTGAAGACTGCCGCACCTGCTGATAGGGCGACTCCGCTGCTGCAAGGCCCATATGGGAGGGAGAAGTTAAATGGGAGAAGGTAGCGTGCCATGGTATTAAAGGATTTGTTTTTGGATTTTTAACCTCCACTTTTTCACATATTTTTTATAGTTTATTTATTTATGAGTTTTTGGAGCACTGCTTTGTTTTGGTTTGTTTTAATAAAAGCACTGAACACTTTTATACCATCTCACAAGTGAGCAAGTGCATAACCTCCCAGTGGTAACAGGGACTACTAAGGAGGTACTGAGGGATTTGGAAATTGTAGAGAGAGAAGTGCTGCTCGGATTAAATAAGCTGAAATCGAACAAATCACCAGGACCAGATAATATTTACCCTCGAGAACTTAAGGACGCTAGCGAGTGCAGATATAAACCCATGACTCATATTTTTAGGAAGTCACTGCGCACTGGAGAGATTCCAAAGGACTGGAAAATGGCAAATATTATCCCATTATATAAAAAGGGTGACAGGGCAGATCCAAGCAACTATAGGCCAGTAAGCTTAACATGCATCACAGGAAAATTAATAGAAGGAATTATTAAGGATAAGATTGAGCAACACCTGGCAAGGACAGGAGTTATTAGGAACAGTCAGCATGGGGTCAGAAGAAGGAGGTCGTGTTTTACTAACATGCTGGAATTCTATGAAGTGGCAACAAAAGGATACAATCAAAGTGGAGCAGATGATATTATATATCTTGACTTTCAGAAAGTATTTGATAAGGTGCCACATGAGAGGGTGGGCATCAAATTAAAAGAAGTGGGAGTTCAGGGTGTGGTGTGTAGATGGGTGCAGAATTGGCTGAGACACAGGAAGCAGAGGGTGATGGTGTGAGGAACCTCATCAGAATTGGCCGATGTTAAGAGTGGTGACCAGCAGGGGTCAGTGCTGGGGCCGCTGCTATTTTAAATATATATATACAGTGGAACCTCGGTTTGCAAGCATAATTCGTTCCGGAAACGTGTTCGCAGTCCAAAGCACTCATATATCAAAGTGAATTTCCCCATAAGAAATAATGGAAACTCTGATGATTCGTTCCACAACCCAAAACTATTCATATAAAAATGATTAATACAAAATATAAAGTAAAAATACATAAAACAAATTAACCTGCACTTTACCTTTGAAAAGAGTCATGGCTGGTGTGACTGAGTTTCTAAACTCTTGTGGGATTCCACCCAACAGGACGACACGCGGAAGAGCGTCCCAAAGCAATCGCAGTCTCCCAGCGCTGTAGCAGTTCTCCGTAAAAGCGAATTTGAAAAGATCGCGGACATGCTATAAGCGCCTGCCGTCGATGGATAATACAAGGAACATTATAAATGCGCAGGGCACAGTACTACTTGGCCACGACCCCGCCTGACTGCTGTGTCTGTGTGTAGGAGAGTGGTAGATCCCGCTACAATAAATAAGCGCGCTGTTCCTGTTTCAAGCTGAATAAAGCCGGTGTTGCTAAAGTACTGAGACTCAGCTTCGTGTTTTGGGGTGCAAGACGGGGACTCGCACGTCACAGCACACACGCACGTCACAATGCTGTAGTATATGTATACGCTCATACGGATGTTGACTATATGAGTGAGGCACGCCGACTCACATGAAGAATAGGAGACGATTGCCCACAATCCCGCAGTGGGCGAGAGAGAGAAGAACCATCAGCTCAGTTCTGATCACATGACACTCAGCAGACAAAGCGTATACATACTACTCGTATTGCAAGACCTCGCTCGTTTATCAAGTCAAAATTTATTAAAAATTTTAGCTCGTCTTGTGAAACACTCGCAAACCAAGTTACTCGCAAACTGAGGTTCCACTGTAAATGATTTAGATAGGAATATAAGTAACAAGCTGGTTACGTTTGCAGATGATACCAAGATAGGAGGATTAGCAGATAATTTGGAATCCGTTATATCATTACAGAAGGACTTGGACAGCAGACAGGCTTGGGCAGATTTGTGTCAGATGAACTTTAATGTTCGTAAATGTAAAGTGTTATATGTTGGAAGTAAAAATGTGAGGTTTGAATACACAATGGGCGGTCGGAAAATCGAGAGTCCACCTTATGAGAAGGATTTAGGAGTCACAGTGGACTCTAAGCTATCGACTTCCAGACAGTGTTCAGAAGCCATTAAGAAGACTAACAGAATGTCTGGTTATATAGCACCTTGATGTTTGGAGTACAAGTCACAGGAGGTTCTGCTCAAGCTTTATAATTGTTGCTCTGTAGATCAGTGTGCCCAGGGTTGGTTCCTGCTTTGCACCCAATGCTGCTGAGGTATGATGTGCTAACCACGCGCAGCACAACTTTCTGTTAAGCAAGCCTGAGTTGTGTTAACAATTTTCTATTTTAGTCTTTTAGTAGCTGACCTTGTATTTGCCACCAAAATAATGATGGAAGAGTAATAGATAGATAGATAGATAGATAGATAGATAGATAGATAGATAGATAGATAGATAGATAGATAGATAGATAGATAGATAGATAGATAGATAGATAGATAGATAGATAGATAGATAGATAGATAGATAGATAGATAGATACTTTATTAATCCCAATGGGAAATTCACAATTAATGCACAGTGCTAAAGCATTGACCTCCGTTGATGTTTGGCTCCATTTTGCTCCATGACAACCTGGAATTAAGATGGATTTTTGTGGGGTTAGCACCAATTTGATTTACCAACATGCCTACTAGTTTCATCCAGCCATCCATTATCCAACCCGCCGAATCCGAACACAGGGTCACGGGGTTCTGCTGGAGCCAATCCCAGCCAACACAGGGCACAAGGCAGGAAACAATCCTGGGCAGGGTGCCAACCCACCGCAGGACACACACAAACACACCCACACACCAAGCACACACTAGGGCCAATTTTAGAATCGCCAATCCACCTAACCTGCATGTCTTTGGAATGTGGGAGGAAACCGGAGCGCCCGGAGGAAACCCACGCAGACACGGGGAGAACATGCAAACTCCACGCAGGGAGGACCCGGGAATCGAACCCAGGTCCCCAGATCTCCCAACTGCGAGGCAGCAGCGCTACCCACTGCGCCACCGTGCCGCCCGCCTACTAGTTTGAAGGTGCAAAATATTTTTTTTTCTGACCCATTGAATACACAATGGGTGGTCGGAAAATCGAGAGTACACCTTATGAGAAGGATTTAGGAGTCATAGTGGAGTCTGCGCTATCATGAGAGAGGACATGCAGGTGATGGGTGTAACAAAACAAGAGCCAGAGGACAGAAAGATATTGAAGAAGATGATCCGCTGTGGCAACCTGTAACAGGACAGCCGAAAGAAGAAGTGGACTCTAAGTTATCGACTTCCCAACAGTGTTCAGAAGCCATTAAGAAGGCTAACAGAATGTCAGGTTATATAGCGCCTTGATGTGTGGAGTACATGTCACAGGAGGTTCTGCTCAAGCTTTATAACACACTGGTGAGGCCTCATCTGAAGTCCTGGGTGCAGTTTGGGTCTCCAGGCTACAAAAAGGACATAACAGCACTAGAAAAGGTCCAGAGAAGATCAACTAGGCTGATTCAGGGCTACAGGGGATGAATTATGAGGAAAGATTAACAGAACTGAGTCTTTACAGTTTAAGTCAAAGAAGATTAAGAGGTGACATGATTGAAGTGTTTAAAATTATGAAGGGAATTAGTCCAGTGGATCGAGACTGTGACATTAAAATGAGTTCATCAAGAACACAGGGACACAGTTAGAAACTTGTTAAGGGGAAATTTCACACATACATTAGGAAGTTTTTCTTTACACAAAGAATAATAAACACTTGGAATAAGCGACCACGTACTGTGGTACACAGTAGGACTTTAGGGACTTTCAAAACTGTGTGTCTTGTCCCAGTCTGCCACTTCATCCGGTTACAGTGTTGGGTTCAAGAGGCTCCTGAAACTGAAAGAGGGAACATTGGAGCAGGACCCGCAACCTTCACAGTGGGGTAGAGAAAGCAGAGAAGGTCAAAGTGGAGATGGAATGGTAAAGTAGAAGAAGATCTGAAGGAAAAGGGTCTGACTGGAGAGGGGCTGCAGGACCAAGCAGTATGGAGGAGAAGGACACACACGTGTCCACATACTGTAGTTGAAGTTAATTATCGAGTGGCACAGTAGTTAGTGGGCTCCAGCTGTGAAGCGAGTGGAATGAACGGGAGTTGTGTTAATGCAGAGGAAGAAAGAAGAGAGAAGAGTGTGTGAGAGAAATCCATTATAGTGTAGCGTATTGATCACTGGACAGAGAGGTAAAGGACAACTGAATGGAAAGGACTGCCTTGGTCAGGCTGATTATTGAAAGAAGAGCAAGACCAAGAGCTGTGAGTACCTTCTTTTAAAGAGAAGTAGAAGAAAATGGAGAGAGGGGCACAGTGAGAACAAGGAGAAGGCCGGAGGATCAAGATGAGCTGTGGTGAGTGGCAGAGGAGGCCGCTCCGTGAGCTTCGGTGACCTGGCTGAGGTGGCAGTTCATATCTATGGGTACTGAAGGAGGTGGCAGACCGAGATGCTGAGGGTTTCCATTCCATAAACTGGTTGGCTTTAAATGGATTTATCTGGATTTATTGATCGACACCCAAGTCACTTTTGATGGCATGAACTTTCATTTTATATACTGACTTTTTGATTTTAAAAAGACCTATTTTTCACATTTTTCGCGCTTTTATTCTCTTGTGTTTAATACCTTCCTCCTCAGAATTTTGGCACTATAACCTTAGCCTCCACAGTAATTTTCAATAATTTTGAAAACTGAAAATTATCATGAAAAAGTAGTACTAGGGTGTTGTACCATGTTAGCCATTATGAATGTAGAGAAAAGTCAAGCAAAATGACCCCTTTTATTGGCTAACTAAAAAGATTACAGTATGCAAGCTTTCGAGGCAACTCAGGCCCCTTTTTCAGGCAAGAAACCTCGAAAGCTTGCATATTGTAATCTTTTTAGTTTGCCAATAAAAGGGGTCGTTTTGCTTGACTTTTCACTGCATGAAAAAGTAAAATTTTATTGTATAATAATAAGTCACAATGATATAACAATAGAGTGATACTGTACAACAGGCTGTATCACTTGCACTGTGCAGTCTCTTAGCTTTTATCATTCTGTACTGTGGCCGGAGGCTGGGGGCCAGACCCAGCCAGGACGCCTGGAAGGACCGGGAGGCAGTCTGTACGCCCCCCGGGCTGCAAGGGGGCAACCGCGCTGGATAAGGAGGGGACCACGAGGACAGAGCAAAGAGGCTCAAACCCATTGGGGCGCCCCAAGCATCGTGGAGCCCGGGAGATCTGCACTTCTGCCACACCTGGGCAGGTGGAGGAAGGACCTTCCAGGGACGCCCGGAGTGCTTTCGGGTGCTTGTGTGGCTCTTCCACCACACCAGGAAGTGCTGCCGGAAGGTCATCAACAAGCACCTGGAGCACATCCGGGTGAATATAAACGGGGAAACCTTTCTACAGTCGGGGAGCGAGAGTTGGGAGCTGGAGGAAGACGAAGCTCCAGCAAGACGAAGAAAGGCGGCCCACGGACGTTAAAAGGCTGTTTGGTGTTGGAAGCACTGTGTGTGTGCAGGACTTGTGTCTTGGGGACTGAGTTATGAATAAACGTGTGTGTTTTAAGAACTGCTGGTGTCCATCTGGTTATGTCCGGGCTGATTATCTCACAGTACCATTGTACACACCTAATATCAAAACTGCAACTTTGTGTGATTCGCTTCAAAACAGAACTCCACGCCCAAAAACACTTCACACGAAGCACACACTTTTAGAGAACTTTAGCAGGTCCTCGTCCATTCATCCATGGCTCCCGAATTCGTAATCTTTGCCTGCTAATACTTCTCTGCACACCCTACACATCTGTTCTCTCATCGGTGCCGGAGTCAGTTACTGTACTCCATTTTCAGATGTTTATCACCAGAGCCTTCTCCACTACTTCCAACAACAGGAGGGCTTGACTGCTCAGTTTATAATAATAATAATGTTTTATTTATGTAGCGCCTTTCATTCACTCAAGGACACTTTACAATTCAATAAACACATTAACAAGACAACATAAATTACATACAAGAAAATGAATAATACTCATTGAAGAGATGTGTTGTTAACAGGAGTTTGAAATGAATAATTGATTTTTCCTCGTGATGGCTGAGAGGGAGAGAATTCCATATTTTAGGGGCCATCACACTGAAAGCTCTACCACCCATAGTTACTAACCCGCATATAGGTACAGCAAGTAAGTTAGTGATCTTAATACACGGGGCAGGAGTGTAAGGAAGCAGCAGCTCAGACAGATAATGAGGGGCCAAACCATGAAGAGCTTTAAATGTGAGAAGAATAATTTGATATTTGATTCTTGAAGAAATTGGTAACCAATGCAAATCATGGATGACAGGAGTGATGTGAGCAGATTTTTTAGTGTGTGTAAGTAGACGAGCAGCAGAATTCTGAACATATTGTAATCTATTGATATATTTAGTCTGGAGACCATAAAACAATGCATTGCAATAGTCCAGATGGGTAGTGATGATGAAA
This sequence comes from Erpetoichthys calabaricus, assembly GCF_900747795.2. Taxonomy (NCBI): domain Eukaryota; kingdom Metazoa; phylum Chordata; class Cladistia; order Polypteriformes; family Polypteridae; genus Erpetoichthys; species Erpetoichthys calabaricus. The sequence goes on from NC_041394.2 coordinate 8,081,931, forward strand.
TCGGTGTTTTAGTATCTTTCACACTGAGGAAAGAATTCAGATGAGCAATGTTGCAAAATTGAAGAAAAGCTGTCTGTACTACTTAGCTAATGTGTGGTTGAAAAGTAAGAAACTGATCAAAGATGACACCCAAATTACAGGCTGATGCTGAGGGTTCAACCAGGATCCCATCGACGTCAATTTTTTAGCCCACGAAGGGTAGAGATGACAGATTTGGTACCAACTAATAAGAATTCTGTTTAATCAGGATTGAGTTGTAAAAAAGTTGTAAAAAAAAAAAATTAGGGGGATCACACTCCTCAGCCTCCCCGGTAAGGTCTATTCAGGGGTGCTGGAGAAGACAGTTCGGTCGATGGTCAAATCTCGGATTCAAGAGGAACAATGCGGATTCCGTCCCAGCCGTGGAACACTGGACCAGCTCTACACCCTGGCCAGGATCCTGGAGGGGGCATGGGAGTTTGCCCAACCAGTCCACATGTGTTTTGTGGATTTGGAGAAAGTCTGTGTCCCTCGAAGCATCCTGTGGGGTGTGCTCCAAGAGTACGGGGTAAAAGGCTCATTGTTACGAGCCATCCAGTCCCTGTACAGGAGGAGCAGGAGTTTGGTCTGCATTGCCGGTAATAAGTCGGACTCATTTCCTGTTGAGGTTGGACTCCACCAGGGCTGCCCTTTGTCACCGATTTTGTTCATAAGTTATATGGACAGAATTTCTAGGCGCAGCCAAAGAGCGGAGGGGGTTTTGTTCAGTGACCTCAGAATCTCATCTCTGCTATTTACGGATGATGTGGTTCTGTTGGCTTCATCGGACAATAACCTCCAGCTCTCACTGGAGCGGTTCGCAGCCGAGTGCGAAGCAGCAGGGATGAGAGTCATCACCTCTAAATCCGAGGACATGGTTCTCAGCCGGAAAAGGGTGGAATGTTTTCTCTGGGTTAGGAGCACAGCACTGCCTCAAGTGGAGGAGTTCGAGTATCTCAGGGTTTTGTTCACAAGTGAGGAGGAGGTTGACAGACGGATCGGTGCGTCATCCACAGTAATACGGGCTCTGCAATGGTCTGTCTTGGTGAAGAGAGAGCTGAGCCAAAAGGCGAGGCTGTCGATTTACCAGTCGATCTACGTTCCTACCCTTACCCATGGCCACGAGCTTTGGGTAGTTACCGAAAGAGCAAGATCGCGGATACAAGCGGCTGAAATGAGTTTTCTCCGCAGGGTGGCTGGACTTTCCCTTAGAGAGAGGGTGAGGAGTTCAGTAATCCGGGAGAGACTCGGAGTAGAGTCGCTGCTCCTCCGCATTGAGAGGAGTCAGTTGAGGTGGTTCGGGCATCTGGTTAGGATGTCCCCTGGACGCCTCCCTGGGGAGGTGTTCCGGGCATGTCCCACTGGGAGAAGGCCACCGGGCAGACCCAGGACATGCTGGAAGGATTATATCTGCCGGCTGGCCCTGGAACGCCTCGGGATCCTCCCAGAGGAGCTGGAGGAAATGACCAGGGAGAGGGAGGTCTGGGCTTCCCTGCTTAGGCTGCTGCTCCCACGAACCGACCTCGGATAAGCGGTGGGTAATGGATGGATGGAGTTGTAAAAAATGATCTGTCATCTAATGATTAATTTCCCGAATGCAATCAGTCAGTGCAACTGGTTAAAAGATGTTGCAGTTGCATCAACACTAATACAGTGGAACCTTGGGTCACGACTCGATTCGTTCCAAAACTCTGGTCGCAACTCGATTTGGTCGTGACCCGAATTAATTTCCGCCATACGATTGTATGTAAATACAATTAATCCGTTCCAGACCGTACAAACTGTATGTAAATATATTTTTATAAAGATTTTTAGGCACAAAAATAGTTAATTATACCTTAGAATGCACAGGATAATAGTAAACTAAATGTAAAAACATTGAATAACACTGAGAAAACCTTGAAACAACAGAGCAAACTAACATTGCAAGAGTTCACGCTACAGCCTTATGAACCGCTCGCTGTAAACACTTTTTTTTAATGAGTTTTAAGCACAGAGAAAAAAATGAAAATTTGAAATATCCTTAATTTATATAAAAACTAACCATAAACAACCAAGAAAACTAACCTTGCAAGAGTCGATTTCTGGCATAAAGGAAGTGAGGAGGAAGAACTAGCCATTCGTAGAAGGATAGTTTTGCAGCAAATCACCATGAATGTTCCTGGCTTTCTCGCATAACATCACCTCGCGTACGCTATCCCCTGCAAGTTGCTTCTCGTTCAACCACACTAGCAACAGTTTTTCCACCTCTTCCAGCACTTGAGGCCTCTGCTTGGTTAACACTGTAACTCCTTTTGCAACATCAGCTGCTTTAATGGCCTCTTTCTGCTTTAGAATCGTAGATTTTGACTTCTTGTACTCGGCAGCAAGATCAGTAACACGAACGCCATGCTCATACTTTTCAATAATTTCTTTCTTTAATTCGATTTCAATTTTCTTCGAACCTTTCTTCTCACCAACACTACCACTCTTCACTTGCTTAGAGGCCATGGTTAATTGCAAAATTAATGCAAAAGCACACGAAATAGAGCACAAAGAGTTCACAGCGAATGCACGCACGTCTGACTGAGAACAATGTACAAGGGAGAGACTGAACATGTGAGGAAATCATTGGCGCGTACGAACCGGAAGAGAAACTGGCTTGTTCATCACCCGAATGTGTGGTCATGAACAGATGCAAAAGTTTGCCAAACTTTTTGGTCGTAACCCGATTTGTACATGTTCAGAGACATTCGTGACCCAAGGTTCCACTGTATAAAGTTGTGCGTCATCAGCATAGCAGTGGACGCTTAGACCATACTGACGAATAATCTCACCTGATGGGAGCATATAGATGTTAATGAGGACTGGACCGAGAACTGACCCTTGAGGGATACCTTGTGTGAGTGAAGTAGCGGCAGATTTGTGTTCCCTAATGAAGACATAATACTGCCGATCACTGAGGTGTGATGTGAACCAAGAAAGAGCGGCACCAGAGATACCAATAGCTGAAAGACGGGACAGTAAACAGTCGGGAAAAGTCGGGACAGTTTGACATTTTTTTTGTTTTTTTTATTTGATTCTTCAACACCTCCTGCTTTTTTGGCCTCACTTATATTATCCATACATTTTCGCAAGATGAGGTCATCAAAACACACTAAAGTACAACTGAAATTCGTTTTTTCTGGAAACCTACGAGCAAAAACAAAACCGACCTGCAGTGAAGAAACAGCAGCACAACTAACGCAATTCGCATAACAGTGTAAATGGACAGGAGTATATGTCGGGCGTAGTCTAGTAATATAGCAAAAGCTACGGGTTATGATGGCAGATAGGTGTAGTGAATTTTCAGGAATACGGCTCTACAGCGGCTGATGGCAAGATTTAGAGAGTAAAGTAATGTAACAGTAGTGCGTCATAGCAGTGTGGCAGGCGGCCGGGGTCCATGCCCAGCCGGGATGCCCCTGCACTCTATATTCAGGGAGAGCAGCTCTGGACAGTGCAACATCTCCCCCTGGATGCTAGATGGCCGCCCCCTCGGTTTCCTGCAGGGCTCCATGGGAGTTGGAGTTCAGTGCAGCCCTGTTGGGTCCCACGGGTGCTGCAGCTGGGACTGCTGTGCCCATATGGGCAACATATTCACCACACCCGGAAGTGCAGCCGGAACACAGAAATCAAGCACCTGGAGCACTTCTGGGTGAACTATAAAAGGGGCCAGCAGCCACCACACAGGGAGCCAGAATCGGGAAGAGGAGGACGAGGGAGGAATGGTGGAGGAAGAGAAAGACTGCTGTATTGTGTGTTTGTGCTTGGGACTGTGTACTGCCTGTGGGACACGGGGAAGACGTGTGCCCACGGGGAAAGAAAAAAATAAATCTTTGTTTATTTTACATGTGCCTCCGTGTGAATCTGTGTTGGGTTGGGTGCCTATATAGCGCCTTTTTCACAGCAGCTATACATAGGCCATTAATTAGGCCAGCAGGGTTATAACAGGGGGTAGATGCAGTGACCTTTCAGGAATACGCAACATTTACACTGTAGTGTAGTATAACAGTAGCAAAGTGTAACAGCCATTAATCAGACCAGCTGGGTTATGATGGCAGATTCGTGTCGCGAACTTTCAGGAATATGTGTGTACGGCGGCAGACTGAAACATTTAGAACATAGTGTAGCGTAACAGTAGTGAAGCATAACAGCTATGCGTAGGCCGTTAGTTGGGCCAGCAGGGTAATAACGGTAGATAGGTGTAACGACCTTTCAGAAATATGTGTCTACATTGGCGGACTGAGAGATTTAGAACATAGTGCAGTGTAACAGTAGCGAAGCTAACAGCTATGCGTAGGCCATTAATCAGACCAGCTGGGTTATGGGCAGGTAGGTGTAAAGGCCTTTCAGAAATATGTGTCTACATTGGCGGACTGAGAGATTTAAAGAATAGCGTAGTGTAACACTAGTGAAGTATAACAGCTATGCGTAGGCCACTAATTAGGCTAACAGGGTTATAACAGTAGATAGGTGCAGTGACATTTCATGAATACGCCTCTATGATGGCGGACTGCAAGATTTACAACGTAGTGTAGTATAACAGTAGCGAAGCATAACAGCTATGCATAGGCCATTAATCAGACCAGTTGGGTTATGATGACAGATTCGTGTAGCAATCTTTCAGGACTACATGTCTATGGTGGCAGACTGAAACATTTAGAACATAGTGTAGCGTAACAGTAGCGAAGCTAACAGCTATGAATAGGCCGTTAATTGGGCTAACAGGGTTATAGCAGTAGATAGGTGCAGTGACCTTTCAGGAATACGCCTCAACGACAACGGACTGCAAGATTTGCACCGTACTGTAGTGTGACAGTAGCAAAGCTAACAGTTATTCATAGGCCATTAATCACACCAGCTGTGTTATGGGCAGATTGGTGTAAAGACCTTTCAGAAATATGTGTCTACATTGGCGCACTGAGAGATTTAGAGAATAGTGTAGCGTAACAGTAGTGAAGTATAACAGCTATGTGTAGGCCATTAATTGGGCTATCAGGGTTATAACAGTAGATAGGTGCAGTGACATTTCAGGAATACGCCTCTATGACAGCGGACTGCAAGATTTATGCCATAGTGTAGTATAACAGTAGCGAAGCTAAAAGCTATGCGTAGGCCATTAATTGGGCTATTAGGGTTATAACAGTAGATAGGTGCAGTGACCTTTCAGGAATACGCCTCAATATCAGCGGACTGCAAGATTTACGCCATAGTGTATTATAACAGTAGTGAAGCTAACAGCTATGTGTAGGCTGTTAATTTGGCTATCAGGGTTATAACAGTAGATAGGTGCAGTGACATTTCATGAATACGCCTCTATGATGGCGGACTGCAAGATTTACACGGTAGTGTAGTATAACAGTAGCGAAGCATAACAGCTGTTCATAGGCCATTAATCAGACCAGCTGGGTTATGATGGCAGATTGGTGCAGCAATCTTTCAGGACTATGCCTCTACAGTGGTAGATTACAAGATTTACAGAGTAGATTACCGTAACAGTAGTATAACATAAAAGCTATGTGTATGCCGTTAATCAGGCCAGCAGGTTTATGATTACGCACAGGTGTAACGACAATTCGAGAATTGACCTCTATTGTGGTGCAGTGTAGTGTAACGTAACAGTAGTATAGCATAACAAATATGCGTAGGCCATTTATCAGGCCAGCAGGGCTATGATGGTAGACAAGTGTAGCAACCTTTCAAAAATATGCTACTACAGTGTACTATAGTGTAACAGTCGAGAAGCATAACAACTATGCATAGGGCGTTAATCTGGTCAACAGGATTATAATGGTAGATAGGTGCAGTGACCTTTCTGGAATACACCTCTACGGTAGTGGACTGCAAGATTTAGAGCGCAGTGTAGTTTAACAGTAGCATAGCATAACAGATATGCGTAGGCTGTTAATCAGGCCAGGATATGACAGTAGCGACCATTCAGGAATACGCCACTACAGGGATGGACTGCAACATTTAGAGTGCAGTGTAGCATAACGGCTATGTGAAGGCCGTTAATCAGGCCAGCAGGGATATAACAGTGGATACATGGAACGTTATACCAGCCTTTTGGGTACATACCGTGTCACGCATGCACGTCTGACGAACAACATCAACACCAACCCTGGACTGAGAGGGGGTGCTGCGGCTAATTGTCTTGGTGTTTACATCCTCCACAGATCCAAATAACCACCTGGTGAAGGTAACTGACTCTACCCCCTCAGTCCCCGAGCTTCAAAAGGATGACTAGTCAGAAGGAGGCATCACTTATCCCAGAAATGACTTGAAGGAAGAAGCTCTGAACCTGATGACCCAACGGCAGAGCCTTTTACTTGGCGATCACCTATTGTTGCTTTGTTTACGCCATCAAACATTATTTTTGTTTTCAACTGCAAGTAAACAGGATGGGGCCGTGTTGGCACCCCAGAAATTCTCCACTTATCACAACGTTCTCTAACTCGGACAACTAAAACTGCAATGCGGTTAGCCTAAAAACTGGCCCGCCAGGTTCAAAGGATTAAATAAACTCTGCTATTGCTTTTGAAAAGCTTATCTTCTCATTCACTCTGATCTGTCCCGGGTTTATGACTATTAATGCCAGGATAAAGGAAGGGAATCTTGGGTGAAGATCTGGGGCATCAGTGTTCTACAGAGGTAAATGTAAAATGACTGAATAGCAGCAGCACCTTTATAACTATCCTGAAAGACTCACCAAGCCCATGTGTGTGACAGCTTGGAGCTTGAGGACCTGGCCAGCCTAAGAAAATAGAATAGAAGCTACCAAAAATCAAACTGAGTTTCAAGCAGAAAGACTACCTACTGTGCCACCATACCATCCAAAATGCTATATTGATCGTTTTGCAAAAAAGGTAAATTTGGGAGCACATGTGATGTGCAGTGAGGTACATCAAGCTTTTGACTTTTTTATTTTATTTTTTTTTAATTTTTTCATCCGGTACAGTGGCACTTTGAGACTTCTGTTTCTGGAGAGAGAGAGAGAGACAGTCACTTCTCTTTTTATATGAATTCATAATGCTTGAAAGCTCATAAAGAGAAATATGCAAACCCTTCTGGCAAAATCAAAAATAGAAGTGACTTACGGCTGATGCCGTCCTACATTTTGCTTGCTTTCATTTTGTTTTTCAAAAGCAATTTTTTGGCTAATAGTTAATTATAATATCACTGAAACTCTCATTGCTATGGCCAGCGCCTCTAAATTACATTAACAGATGAAGCGCCATAAATGGTGCCGTGCGTCCGCTACCTTTAAATTTCAAGGCACAGAGAGTAGCTGCTTCCCCAAGCGCTTCGGCAGCTCATTTCTTGGTGATAATGTAGTATGAATGTATATTTACATGTAAATTAGATAAATGTGACAGGCTGTATGATGACTGCTTATCTCTGAGGGTCTGTTCCATTAGAAAAATCAGCAGTTCCATAACGTAAGCACTCAGACATTTTCTGAGTAAATACACTTCACCGCAGCCCTGTTCACTGCCAGAAAATGACATCTTGAGACATCTTGAGCAATGCTGAACGTTTCAAAATGTAGTTGTTGAGACCTGCGTTTTGGGATCCTTGTTTCCATTTTTGTTTTTAACTTTCTGCACATTTATCGATTGTTTATGCACCCTTCAAAACATCTCCTCGTTACGTCAGTGGCATCACCTCAGTCACTTTTCTTGCAATCACCGCTAATTTATGCTAGTTTGGCTTGGGTGTGACCATGTGGCTTAACACTAGAATTACCAGAGTCTACGAAAAAACTCGTAGATCCGGCCCACCTTAAAACCATTCTCAGCTCTCTTTTGTCTTCTAAATGTGCGATTAACACGAGCAGCAAGCAGCCGGCTATTTCATCCCCCACCGCTGCAGAACGTTCACTAAGTTCTCCCAGCTCATGCCTTGTTTGATCATCTGGGAGTGACTGATGTGCTGGAGTTTTAGAGTGGAAATAATAGATCGCTATTTGGAACAGTTCATGTGTGTTCTGTTTCTACATCAATCTGTGTAAACACATTGCTAAAACAGAAACTTTTTATATATTTTAGTAGTAAATGACAAAATGTAGGCATAAACTATATAATGTATGAAACCTGAAGACCAAAGATCAAGTAAACACTTTCACAAAAGGTTAAAGAAAAAACAACAGTTTCCGTGGCACAGCGGTAAGATTTGCTGACTTGTAATCAAGAGTCCCCAGTTCGATCCCCACTCACTCCTATATTTGCCGTTTTCAGTAGTGAGCTCCTCTTTTTGTTAATATTATACAGTACACACATACATTTGGTTTGCGTCTGTAACACACGGTGTGCATTTATAGGAATTATAAAAGTTACCGTTTTTTTTACTTTTATTCTCTCTAAATCACGATCATGATACACACTACCGCCCATGGGGATCTGATGCTGTTATTTTTTATTTGAAACGGAATAACTGGAGATGTGAGTGGTGTTTTGAGACAATGGAACTGGACATTCTCTCATCTAGAGGATATAAAAGCTGACACACAAATGCTGGCGAATCTGCCTTCTTCATATCTCACCATCACTTGATTTTGTTTTATTCAGTTTTATTGAGTGTTCCTGCTCACGCTGAATTAGAGTGTACGTTATGGTGTATGATGTCAAAAAAACAAGAAATCACAGTGTGATGGACGACCGGCTATGGACTCCGGTCGCCACCCCCAGGCCGCTAGGAGGAGCACTCCGGACAGCATATTTGTGCCCCGAGTTCCAGCAGGGCCTCATGGACTTTGTAGTGTTGTGACACAACCCTGCTGGATACCTTGGGGGCCGCCAGGAGTCGCTGTAGGGGGGCTAGTGGGCTCTTCCATGCCCTATAACCCGGGAGTGCGTGTCAGTCACGTGACTGGAGGAAGCGACGTGCTCCCGGGATGAAGAAGAGGACTGTTTGCCCTGACCCAAAAGGAAATGGACTTGTGGGTTGTGCTTAGAACCACTTCCGGGTCAGGAGCTATAAAAGGACTATGGGTAAGCCCAGACATTTGAGCTGAGCTGGGAGGAAGGTGGGCGAAGTGTCTGGGAGTGGAGGATTGTATTGGTTTGTTTATTGAATAGCGTTTATTAGTTTATGAGTAGTGTGGTGAGGAGAGTGCTTTGTGCACTGTACAATAGTGAAATAAAATATTGTTGTACTTTCACCTGGTCTGAAGAGTGGTACCTGAGGGTTCAAGAGGTGGACAAACGCTACATCTGCTACAACAGACATAGGTATATATGATATTTGGAATTATTCGTTTTATGACCTGTATAGTACATTTCGGAAAACTTTGTGGCACGGATGCAACATTATTCATATTATTCATATTCATTCGCATAACATCTTGCGGTTTGTAATCAGTGACTGCATGTTTTTTTTCCCGATCTTGCCAGTCCCCACATGTTGCTGTATGCTCTTTCTTTTGTACTCCAGGACATGCAGAGGAAAGAATAGTACAGAGCAGTAAGTTCAGCGCTATATGCAATCATCAAATTGTAATGATTTACAAGAGTCGAACCCGGGGACTCTTGATTACAAGTCAGCAAATCTTACCGCTACGCCACGGAAGCTGTTGTATCATCCTTGAACCTTTTGTGAAAGTGTTTACTTGATCTTTGGACTTCAGGCTTCATACATTATATAGTTTATGCCTACATTTTGTCATTTACTACTAAAATATGAAAAACGTTTCTGTTTTAAAAATGTGTTTACACAGATTACTGTAGAAACGGAACACACATGAAATGTGTGTGTTCCAAATAGCGATCTATTATTTCCACTCTAAAACTCCAGCAATTCAGTCACTCCCAGATAATCAAACAAGGCATGAGCTGGGAAAACTTAGTGAACGTTCTGCGGCGGTGGGTGATGGAATAGTCAGCTGCTTGCTGCTCGTGTTAATCGGCACATTTAGAAGACAAAGGAGAGGTTTTAAGGTGGGCCGGATCTACGAGTTTTTTCGTAGACTCTGGTAATTCTAGTGTTAAGATGATGATGTGTAGTGCTAGTCTTCTTCTAGGATGTTGCTGTTTCAAATGGCATAATTCCTCACTCCCTATTTAAGATGGCGGTGAGAAAAGGATTTTTATCAATTGTGAAAAGAACAGCCTCAACACACACAAAACGGTTTAAGGCAGCCACCTATATATTGTCCCTGGCTGCAATTGGGTTTTTTAAAGCACGCATGTGCATAGTTTTGAGTCCTGAATTGAATTGTCATTTCACAGGAAAGATGGCGTCTTTAAAGAGTCCGGACCAGAAGTGACATCATCTTGGTGCCGGAACTGGAAGTGATGTTGTTCGTGGCACCGAAACCGGAAGTGACATTGCCCATGGCACCAGAACTGGAAGTGATGTCATCCTTGGTGTCAGAGCCGGAAGTGACGCCGGCATTGTGGAATCAGACAGGATTTCACATAAATTGGTCTGCAGAGATAACAGGATTAGGTTTAGTGTACCTCGTCACCCCCTGGCCTGGCATGGAATTACCTTCAGCTGGTCACTTCAGCTCCCTCCTAGTTGTGTGTGTGTGACACTGTGCACTAGTGAAAAACATGGACCTATGGCCCTAAAATTCAATGCAAGTAACACATATGCATCGTGCCCTACAGGATTATCGATACAAGCTTTCATTGATGCCAACAATAAGGAGTTGTTGAGTTATTTTAGTTTGTCATTTGTGCATTTCATATCCAACACTAGACAATCTTCTTTTTTGACTTCTACTCCTAGTCCTACTATGCAGTTCTTCATCAAGTAATCTGCTTGACATGCAGCAGATATCTCTGCTGTTTTCAGACAATGTGGTCCTATTGGCTTCATCAGGCTGTGAACTCCATCACCCTGTGGGACGGTTTGTGACCGAGTGTGACACGGCAGCAGGGATGGGAATCAGCACCTCTAAATCTAAGGTCATGGTCCACAGTAGGAAAAAGGTGAACAGTTCCCTTGGAGTGGGGGGTGAGTTACTGTCTCTCATGTGGAGCAGTTTAAATACCTTGGGGTCTTGTTCACGAATGATGGGGAGAAGGAATGGTGAGATCAACAGATGGATCGGGGGTCAATGCAGTTATGTGGTCGCTATACCGATCCGTAGTGTTGAAGAAGGAGCTGAGTCAGAAAGGAAGGCTCTCGATTTGCCATTTGATCTACATTCTTACCCTCGCCAATGATCATGAGCTTTGGATTGTGACCAAAAAGAATGAGACTGCAGATAAGAATGGCCGAAATGAGCTTTTTCTGCTGGGTGGCTGGGCATTTCCTTAGAGATAGGATTTAGAAGCACAGACATCTGGGAGAAGTTTGGAGTAGAGTTCCCACACTCCACTTGATTAGTTCAGATCCTATCTCTCTGGCCGCACTCAGTTTGTTCAGCTTAAATCTTTGACATCCCAACCCACCGCTGTTACTTCAGGTGGGCTCTGTCCTGTGGCCTCTTCTTTTTATTATTTACTTTCTTCCCCTTGGCAATATCTTTTGTAAATATAACATTAATTTTCACTGTTATGCTAATGACGCCCAGCTCTACCTTGCTAGTAAACCCACCTTTTCTTTTCTACCGTCTTCACATTGCTGAAATGAAATCCTGGTTTTCTTCCAATTTTCTTAAACTAAACAGTGACAAAGCTGAGGTTCTCCTCATTGGTACAAGATCATCATTATCCAAAGCCGATAATCTTTCACTTGCTATTGATAACTCCTTTGTTTCCCCATCACCTCAGGTCAACAATCTGGGTGTCATCCTTAACAGTACTCTATCTTTCCAATCTCACATTAATAACATCACCCGGTCTGCTTACTTCCACCTACGTAATATTAATCGCATCCACACCTCCCTCACTCCCCATACGACTGCCATTCTCGTTCGCAGTCTTGTTACTTCTTGTCTGGACCAAGGTTATTATAGTTTTGCCTTTTTATATTAGTTTTTATTTCTATATTTTTTCAGACCTTACTTGGAAATTCAGTTTAGTTTTAGTTTTCCTTCATCGTGTATTTTTAGTTTTAGTTTAGTTTTTATTTCACAAAGACATTTCTATTTTATTTTTATATATATTAGTTTCAGTTTTAGTTTTACTAATTATGGCATAGAGCGCCTACGGAGTTAGTTTTGTGTCACAATCAGACAGAACTGTACACTTAACAGATTTGGATATGAGTTTAATGATAGTGGAAGCTTACCACACTGCCTGGGTTACTATCTGGTTTTGTTTTTGTCTGATAAAAACAAGCATAATCAAAACTAGATACTGAATATGAATAATTTTACACAATTTTATAATTTTAAAAATATTTTCTCATGAAATTCATAGGGGCTTAGGAAAGAACAGGGCTCTTAGACTTGAATCAGTGTGCAGACCCCACCTAGCTGTATTAAGGGAAACAAAGAACAACAAGCATGTAGTATGAAGGTTCGGGGTGGCGAGTCTTGAATAGTCTACCATAAGGACAGTAAACCCATAATGAGCAGGGCAAGAGTAGGTAATAGGAATACGGACAGGCACAAAACAACAGAGACAGCATCTGAGATTAAGAACAACATATACATTATCTAAACTTGTTTAACCACAGCAGGGTCACAGGAAACCTAGCAGGTTTGGATGTAAGGCAGGAAAACTCCATGGTATGCAATATGTATGGTATGGCTGATGTTAAGAACAAAATGAATGATATTTCAACTATCTATTTTGAGAGAGAGAGAGAAAAACATTGAAAAAAGGGAGATAAATCTCTCTATTATAAAAAGAAATCCTGTCCCCTGTCCTGATAGTCTACGATACGTGATAATCTCGAAAGACATTTTAAAGACCCGCGAGACCAAGGAGACTTGCCACGGTGCGTCTCACGGGGACCGTAAACATGAGACGCACGGGTGTAGGCCAGAAATAAAAGACAGGTATTGCTTTTACAACGTCACGCGAGGCCAGGCAGAGAGCCATCATTTAAAACAAGTCAACAGACCTCTAAGCTAGCAGTTGTTGGATTGCTTTTGGCAGGCAAGCATCATGTGTTCTCAGCTCTTAAAACAACGACATGCGACAGGCAGAAGAGGCAGCTAGCAAGCAGCAAAAAGACAGCAAATGATCCAAAGGCATATCCTTAGCGTACGTTCAGCCGTAACGCCCTTCACAACACGAGCAGTATTATACGTCTGGGAAGAAAGAGATGGAACCTCATGCGGGGCAGGAAATAAAGAAACAAGTATTGTTTTTACAAAAGTTTTTAAAGTAAAAGTGAAAATTTATGCACATGTAATTCCCAAGAAAATAACAATCTCTTTAAATTGTAGATTGTCTGCCTAAGGTGAAGCCATCCCTAATGAATGGGGACGTGGGAATGAGGGGTCCTTTCATCGGATTAGTGCTATTTCAGATGTGGAATGGCAAAATGGGGAAGGCAGCTTGATGAATGAGGTCTCCAGGACTTAAAACAAATCCAAATCATATTATGTGATATCATCTAATGTGAAATTCTACCCCGTACTTCTAGAATTTTTATACTGTATTGAGGATTTATTCCGTTCTATGTATTGTACTGTACGGCTCAGAATTAAAAGACAACGAGTCTTTTAATGACAAAGTAGAACTTCATAAAGACGTTTACAAACGTTGACACTAAACACATGCAGAGCAGGTTACAGACTATGAAACCAGTGAAATTAGAAAGGCTCAAAAAAAAAAAAAACAACAAAAAACGGTGCTATACACACGTGGAGAAAGTTAAAGGATATGAAAGTAGGAAAATTAGAAAATATAAAAAAAGAAAGTAAAGATCGAAGTAGTGCAAACAAACAAACTGCCTTATTTAACTATGCACCAGTCTAACTTTGGTTTTGCACAATAATTACTACACTATTGCACCTTAACACTTAATTCTACTTTATTCACATAATTTTACTTATTTATTATGTTCTACTATACTGTTATCTTTCAATCTATGACGTTTTGATAATCTAACTGATAATCTTCTAACTTTGCACAGTTTTTGATAAGCGGATCAGGATGCATTTCACTGCGGGTTGTCCTGTATAACTATGCATGTGACAAATAAAGAATCTTGAGAATTTCAAAAATGGAGTTTACCGCACATGCATTTATTGGTTACTTTGTTAGTGTATATATATTTATCTGTCTGCTTATTTAAAAAGCTAAAATTACCCACAGGCGTCAAAAACGTTCTGTCTAGCCCTTAACCGAGACAAAAGCTGGGGTATCACCTTGGTATCCCCATGTACCTTTGGAACTGTGAGAGGATAAAAGCACAACTTTACAGACAGGAGTCCAGTGCAGAACTCTACTTACTGTTTTACTTTGTAAAAAAAAATTATTAACTGCTGATGATGTCGATCGTTTTATCTGTGCAGAAATTCCAAAAAGAGAAACCTGTCCTGACATCATTAAAAAGATTCAGCATATTGGGACTCGCAAGATTACAAATATTGTTTTTACAGAAGTTCTCAAATAAAAGTGAAATTAATGAAATAGCAACAATTCAAAGAAAACAAAATCTTAAAAGTGTGTATCCGGAAAACCAAATACGTGGGTTGGCGAGCGAAGCGAGCGGGGGGCGAAGCCCCCTAGTATTTTAAAATATAATTCTGCTAATGGATTACTTGCCTAATATTAGGTATTTTGAGTTGTGAATATGAACTAAAAAAGATAAATTAATAAATGTAGAATGAATACAAAAACCCATTAGTATGTTTAGTTTTTCATCACTTGTCAGACTCTCTACCTTTGTTTGTATCGCTTTGTTGTGATTGGTCAGCAACAATATGCTGATCTTGTATGATCACCTAGTCAGTCTCTCGATCAGCGTCGTTTTATTTTCAAAAATCGTGAGTGGTCTCCCCTCGACTTTCTTGTATACTCAGATATGGGGATGAATATTTGAGGAGTTAACCGCAAAACAAAGATTATATTTATATATTATGTACATTATGGAACCATCACCAACAAATCAAATTAATATATAGTGAACAATTATTATAAAAGTAATGTTGAATAAATCAGATGTCTTCAGGTAAAGTACTACTTCCGGGTGATGGATTTCACCCAAAAGTTAATACAGACCTACAACTGTGGTGTAACAACAACATGCCGAATTAAATCCATCTATCTAGTTGCGTTTTTGAGTTATTGAGTTTACACACACACACAGACACACACACACACACAATTCCAAAAAAACGTATTTTTGGACTCTGGGAGGTGTATAACGTCAATATTTTTTTCATCAAGAATTTTTTCATGATTACTATACTTTCTTTATCCTTCTCTATACTTCGATTTCTCCTGAGCGAAGTGGCAGGTGAATTGCTGTCAACAAAAAGCAATCACCTGAGAAATAAACTGAAACGTTACTCGCTCGTGATTTTTCTGTCCATATGGTAAACGTTTTGTTGACCAGCACATTCTGATTTCAGCCGTTTGCATTATGTCTTAATATACAACAAGCGCAAAGAAAGGTGGCATGCAAATCACTTTCTATTTCACATGCTTTACCCACCTGTATTCAGCTTGCTCTGTCACCGCAAATGCTGTGTGAACAGCCGTCCTCCGTCACCAGCCTGCATTCACTAGATTAATATGTGCGGGTGGCTCATGGTGGATGACTTTTTGTTTTAGAGTTAAAACGTACAAGGGTTAAAGACTAATGGCAAAAATATTCATTCAAAAACGAAAACTAAAAATATTTTAGTAAATTATTATTTATTTCAGTTAGTCTTTCCAGCTACTTTAATAGTTTCGTTTAGTTGTAGTTTTTATTTTGGTTTTGTTAATTATTTTGATTCAGTTTGGCGGCACAGTGGCACAGTGGGTAGCGCTGCTGCCTCGCAGTTGGGAGACCTGGGGACCCGGGTTCACTTCCCAGGTCCTCCCTGCGTGGAGTTTGCATGTTCTCCCCGTGTCTGCGTGGGTATCCTCCGGGCGCTCTGGTTTCCTCCCACAGTCCAAAGACATGAAGGTTAGGTGGATTGGCGATGCTAAATTGGCCCTAGTGTGTGCTTGGTGTGTGGGTGTGTTTGTGTGTGTCCTGCGGTGGGTTGGCACCCTGCCCGGGATTGGTTCCTGCCTTGTGCCCTGTGTTGACTGGGATTGGCTCCAGCACACCCCCGTGACCCTGTGTTTGGATTCAGCGGGATTGGAAAATGGATGGATGGATTCAGTTTACGAAAATGTTTTTTTAATAATAGTTTCAGTTTTGATTTTAGTTTTCGTTAACTATAATAACCTTGGTCTGGACTACTGCAATTCACTCCTCTTTGGTCTCTCTAATAATCTCTCCATAAGCTTCAGCTAGTCCAGAATTCTGCTGCTCGCCTCATTACTCGAACCCCATCTAGTCACCATATCACTCTGGTCTTGCAGCACCTTCATTGGCTCCCGATTAAGTTTCGAATTGATTTTAAAATTCTGCTGTTAACATTGAAGGCCATTCATAACCTCGCCCCCTCCATATCTGTCTGACCTTCTTCATGTTGCCATTCCCTCCCGTATCCTTAGATCCTCTTCCTCCACCCATCTGACCGTCCCTGTCGCCCGTCTAACCACCATGGGGAGCAGAGCATTCAGTCGTTCTGCTCCTAAGCTCTGGAACTCACTACCTACTGAGCTTAGAAACATCAAATCATTTTCAACCTTCAAATGTAAACTTAGAACCCATCTGTTTAAAATGGCTTTTTCTCTATGATTACAGTGGCTTTGTTTGGTTTTAATTTTTATATTTTCTGTTTTTTCTGATATTTTAAGTTTTGTTTATAATGTGTTTTTTTAATTTATTGTTTGTTCGGTGTACTTGAGTGCTTAGAAAGGCGCCTTGTATTATTATTATTATTATTAGAGCTGCTGAATCTCCACATCAAGAAAGGAGTCAATTGAGGTCATTCAGGTATCTGATATGGATGCCAGCTGGATAGATAGATAGATAGATAGATAGATAGATAGATAGATAGATAGATAGATAGATAGATAGATAGATAGATAGATAGATAGATAGATAGATAGATAGATAGATAGATAGATAGATAGATAGATAGATAGATAGATAGATAGATAGATATGTAAGGCACTATATAACAAGATAGATGTGAAAGACACTATTTAATAAAGTACCCCTCTTGAGGAGACAATCGTTGAAATGAAACAATGAAGTGCTCATGAAAGTGGATCTCCAACACAATAAATGTGTTACCTTCTTTGGCAGTCTTTTACTGTTTTTGAATTTCATTTTCTGACTAATTCATTCTTCCATCTTTTCATGTTCAATGCCTTTAGAAAGAATTCAGACCCCCTTCACTTTTTTCATGTTTTAACAGGCCATAGCCTTATGCTAAAATAATTTCAATTCAGTTTGTCTCCCATCAAGCAACACTCGATAACTCAGAATGACAAAATAAATGCAGGATCTTACAAATGTATTTAAAGTATCCCATTGAGGCAAATATTAAGTCCCTTTGGCAGCAATTACATCATGGAGGCTTCTCGTGTTTGACACAAGATTTGCACACCCAGATTTGGGAATTATTCTGTCATTCCTCTCTGTAGATCCTCTCCTTCTCTATGTGGTTGGATGGAGACCATAAGTGGCCAGATATTTTCAGTTCTCTTCAGAGATGTTTGGTTGGATTCAAGTATATGCTGTGTTGTATTGTCTTTGCTTTGTGCTTAAGTCCCTGTTGAGGTGAACTGCCCCCATCATTTTGGTATATTTTAACCCAGTTGAGCATTTGAAAGAGACAATAGATAGATAGATAGATAGATAGATAGATAGATAGATAGATAGATAGATAGATAGATAGATAGATAGATAGATAGATAGATAGATAGATAGATGTGAAAGGTGCTATATGATAGATAGATAGATAGATAGATAGATAGATAGATAGATAGATAGATAGATAGATAGATAGATAGATAGATAGATAGATAGATAGATAGATAGATAGATAGATAGATAGATAGATAGATAGATAGATAGATAGATAGATATGAAAGGTGCTATATGATAGATAGATAGATAGATAGATAGATAGATAGATAGATAGATAGATAGATAGATAGATAGATAGATAGATATGAAAGGTGCTATATGATAGATAGATAGATAGATAGATAGATAGATAGATAGATAGATAGATAGATAGATAGATAGATAGATAGATAGATAGATAGATAGATAGATAGATAGATAGATAGATAGATAGATAGATATGAAAGGCATTATATAATAGACAGATAGATATGAAAGGCACTATATAATAGATAGATAGATAGATAGATAGATAGATAGATAGATAGATAGATAGATAGATAGATAGATAGATAGATAGATAGATAGATAGATAGATAGATAGATAGATAGATACTTTATTAATCCCAAGGGGAAATTCACATACTCCAGCGGCAGCATACTGATGAAAAACAATATTAAATTAAAGAGTGATAAAAGTGCAGGTAAAACAGACAATAACTTTGTATAATGTTAACGTTTACCCCCCCGGGTGCATTTTTCCTCCTTGTGGAGATTTTAAGGGCACGACCAGCTGGGAGGAGACCCCAGAGCAGGCCCAAGTTCTGCTGAGAGGATTACATCTCCCTGAGGGTCATGGAATACACTTGGGATCTCACAGTATGAGTTGGATAAAATGGCTGAGAAAAGGGACATATGGGCCTCACTGCTAAGGCTGTTGCCCAGATGACTTGGTTTCAGATAAGCGGTGGAAAACAAATGAATGTCCAATAATGGATCTGTTCATTATATACTGGAAATAAAGGGCATATAGTCATGTTCGAAAAGCACATAGGTCCCCAAGAAATGTCTCAGCCCGTCTGCCATCTTTGTTGTAAAGGGCGCAGCCAATATTTCTAAGATTTGTGATCTTCTGGTCCTATCGGCTTACAAAGCCCTGAAGGTTGGTGTCATTTTTATATTCTTTCTATGCATCCCCAGATTTCTTCTTGAGAGTTTCGCTTGAATCCCAATCCAACAGTCGGCTTTGATTGCTGTAGGAATTCCTCGGTGTACCCGGCAATTGGAGAGCCCACCCTTGGCAGTGGACTCCCACCTTTCTAGTGTTAGGAAGAAGCTGTGGCTCCCTGCTGAAATGAAGGCAGGCATACTTGATATTTGTGATGCAAGTGAGGAATGAAAATCTAGGGTTGCTTGTAACCATCAAATTAATATTGTAAGTATACAAGCACTGGGTTCCGTATGAGCTTGAGAATCTGAATAACACACTATAATTTTCTCTTAACATTACAATTAGCATTTAAATAGTTTCATTTGACAGCTTATAATTTTTGACTTGCTTATAAAATGATCGCTAGAAGTGAAGATTAAGTATTTTCAAGCATGCACAGCATATTCATGTTAGCTGTTTCATAAATGATAACATCTAAAGACCACTATATAATTAACTGTTTTTTTTTTCCTCTTCCCTAGCTTGTTGCTGAGAGCCAAGTCAATTATTGCCAAGTGACTTGAAAGTGGCTACGAAAATTTAAAAAAAAAAGAAGAAAAAAAAAAGATTTACTCACGTTAACAACATTAGAACGCAAATGATTAAAAACCTGTCAGACAGCCTGGCTAGAATCTCATCTTTGTATTAAATTACTTGTTTCGCTTTTTTAAACATTAAGAAACATAAAATCAAATATTAATGTACTTAACTGACAGTAATGATCGGTAGGGGTAAGGCTTTTTATTTTTTTTGCACACTCTTTTCCACTACTGCAAATGAAATGCTCTCTCTTACGTTTGTTGAAAAATTAAACAGCAGCTTCAATTTATGTTAGAAGCACAAAAAGAACAAGAAGGATTGTGATAAATACAGAAAGCTTATCTAATGAAGTAAATCATCACCTAAATTTAGAGTCGGTAGGAAATTTAAAAAAGCTCAGCAGTTTTGTAAAAAGAGTTAAAAAATAAGCTGCAAAGGAAAAACAGACGAATAAGGCGTATAAGACTAATAACTCCAATGTGAATTGTATGGCGCATGAGAACACGAGGGCAAACATTAAGAAGGAGGTTAGGAAAGCTAAAAGACAATTAGAGAAGGAAAATCATACATACCTTCTGTTTTCTTTGTTCTTATAAAATTTTACATCCTTTGTGGTTAAAAAGAATATAAAAAAGACAGCTTTCTCCCCACCAGGAAATCAAACCCGCGTCTTTACAACAAATCAGTCCTACTGTATTCTGATTGGTTGAGCAGACTGTGTCAACAATACACTGTTGGGACTCAAACCCATGATCTCCTTACTGCAAGGCAGCAATGTTAGCTCTGCAGCCCCTGGGTAGATCTGCATTACCACTATGACACCAGCGTTGATATTGAATATAAGCTCTGTGTGTGTGTGTGTGTGTGTGTGTGTGTGTGTGTGTGTGTGTGTGTGTGTGTCCTCAGGCACTCTGCACACTGAGGGGACTCCTCATGCCAGAGTCCATCTTGGTTTCATGACAATCAATAACTTGGGTTCAAGGAGGGTATATGAATAATGAATAAATCTCTCTATTATATAAAAAATCTTTCAACGTGACAAGATTTTTTAGGAGACAAG